>NW_009623352.1:0-1331 GCF_000690535.1 Cariama cristata
TCTCCATCGCCTTCCTCCTCTTCCTCCCACCCTGCCCGGCAACAATTGGCTCCAGCTCCGAGCCTGAACCTTCCCCGCCAAAGCTCTCCCCTTCCCTCCTCCCGGTTTTAAACTCCCCTCTGCTGAGAAAAATGTAACAGCAGTTTAGCCTCTCAATCTGCAAGTTCTTTGACACCAATAACCTCTGTCTTTGTGCTGCCTGGCTCAGACAAAAACTCTGCCTTTCAGGTTAGCAGCAGCCTGCCGCGGAGCACGCCGGCCTTGGGGGCCGTGTAGCCCGGCCTTGATAAGCCCGACTTCAGAGGCTCATTAGAGCTCAGCCCCAGGAGCTGGGCCCCGGGGGAGCGGGGCGCAGGGGAGCCCCGGCTCCCGTTCCTATGGCGACCGAGGATGCCGATGTTGCAGCCCGAGGCGGTACTTTTGGTACTTACAGATCAAACGGGCAGGGCAAGCGGTGCCGGGGAGGAATACACGGAGTGCAGGAAATTTAATGACTTGAATTAACAACAGGAGAGGCGGCGACTCCCCTCGACGCTGCTCGGGAGGGGACACAAACTTGGCCTTGTTGGGTTAAAACTTTGAATCTCTCTTTTCCCCCTCGGCCCTGTCCTCTCCCTCGGTTTAGCATCTCTTTGGGAAACACACGCAGGCCGGGGTCAGCGAGGCAGGACCCTCAGCGTGGGGGTAAGGGACCGAGCCGATGGGTGCTCGCCCCCCCGCACACACCAGAGACCGAGGCACAGGTCAGGAAAAGGCTGCCAAAACCCAAACGTCCGACCCCCCCAGCGTCCCCTCCCAGGGCCCAAAGCAGAGCCACGGCCCGTGCCTCGCTCCAGCGGCCCAGGGACCACCTTCTCCCCTTGTGACGTGCCCACCGGCCGTGGGACGGGGCCCGGGCAGGGCTGGGAGACGGCGAGCGCAGCGCAGCCCTGCCCTGGAGGAGCAGCTGGGGGGGACCCCCAGCACCCAGCTGCCTTCACAACAGCGAGCGCTGGGTACGTGCAGAGAGAGGAAGGAAAGGATGACTTCTCCCCGGTCTCGTCGCTCCTCACACTCTCTTTCCTTCTCTTTTTCCATCACCCTCCTTTCCCTCGCGTGCTCTTTCCGCTCTAGAGCGTTCTCTGCTTTACCGGGGCATTAAGAGGCAGCAGCATCTCAAACTGTTTAGTGAAGCATTAAAGGGGCATGAAAATACTCACATCGCATCTGAGCGCTGAAAGCCCTGAAGCATCCTCAGGAAAAAAAGCAACCTACCAATTCTGTAAAATAAGACATATTTCTGTGCACAGCAAACCCGCTTGCAGCGCCAGACAACGTCCATATCTCCGACT
>NW_009623352.1:1452-1696 GCF_000690535.1 Cariama cristata
AGCTTTCCCAGAAACGGTCTGCCTCCGAGGGTTCGTGCCCAGGACCGGAGATTCACATGGTTTCATACATGTTAAAACCGTCACAGCTCGAGCACACAAAAAGGAACCAATTCCTCCCTCCCCAAACCAACAGTAACCTGCAAACATCTCGGGCCCTACGAGGGGATTTTTCCCTCCGCGGGGTCTGACGAAGGGTTTGGAAGAAGCCGACCGGCGCGGGTGGGGGGCAGGTGCCCGCACCGGC
>NW_009623352.1:1712-2332 GCF_000690535.1 Cariama cristata
CGCACCGTCGGACGTGTGGGCGCCCGCCGAAGAGCTGGAAACCAGCCCGAAAACCGGCCGGTGCCCACTGCTCTGCGGCGGGGGAGAGGGCTGCTCCGTGCGAGTCCCTCAGCAATCGGCTCAGATTTTTTTTCCCTCCTCCTTTCACCTTCTAACCGCGGTGAAACCGGACTCTTTGACTTGGCCGTTCTCCTCCTTGTGCCAACAACTCAGCGTGGGATCGGTGCCTGTGCCCCCGCCACGGAGCTCTGCTCCCGGCGTAAAGGGGGAGGAAGCAGAGAGGGTGGCTTGGCTTCACGTCGCCAGCTGGCACAAGAGGAATGAGAGGATCTGGGGCTTTCTCCGATAGATCCTGGTCCCTTCCCAAGCTCAGGAATGGGCCCCAGGACGCCCCATGACCCCAGTCCCTTCCCAAGCTCAGGAATGGGCCCCAGGACCCCCCGAGACCCCAGTCCCTTCCTAAGCTCAGGAATGGGACCCAGGAAAAAAACGTCCCCCCATGACCCCAGTCCCTTCCCAAGCTCAGGAATGGGCCCCAGGACCCCGCGAGACCCTGGCCCCTTCCCAAGCTCAGGAACGGGCCCCAGGACCCCCCATGACCCCAGTCCCTTCCCAAGCTC
>NW_009623353.1:0-8446 GCF_000690535.1 Cariama cristata
ATAATGATTCTATGATTCTATGATTAACTCTTGAGTCCTTAGGTGCTTCTGTAAGTGTTGAACTGTCAATACCTTGGCTCCCTGAATCCCAGTTTGGATGAGCAGTATGGCTGAGGTAAGCCCTACTTTGAGCTGGAGGTTGGATGAGACCTCCAGAGGTTCCTTTTGGCCGGGATTTTTTTTATAATTTAATGACACATTTCACCTGCTGCATAATACATGCTACCATAGAGGATTAATATGGATACAGAAGAGACTTTAATTAATTCTTCTGTAATCCCTATAGTTTGGTTATTACAAACTTACTTTTGTCTTTGTTGAGCTTTAACAGATACTGACAAGGAATTTGTTGAAATAAAGAATTTGTACAAAGTAACTTAACTGCTCCTGTCACCAGTGTGCCTCAGTCCCTAATCAAAGTCCCAAATCAAAACAGAACCCCATCTGTTTCCCATTCAGTACCAGCAAAACAAAGCAAGCTTATGTTTTAATTGTGTGAAATGACAAAACCAAGGACATTCCTAGGAGGTCTGTGCTTTCTTTCAACCAGCTACACACATCATCAGCCAAGGAGACACCTGTCTCAGATAATAGGTGTCCTTTGAAGAAGAATTTTGCAGAAATTTTGCCTTTTTTTTTTTTTTAATAAGGTTAGCTTATAGTATAAGACCTACTGCCTTATATTGTCTTTTAAAAAGGATTAGTCATAAAAATTGCAATTGTAACCCTTTCACTCAAAAAAACCCCAAACCTCTGAGTTTTCTTAAGATGTATCCTTATCAAACCTGATCTCCTTGAAGGTATTGCAGTGCCAGTAATACTTTAAAGTGAAAATGTGTGGCTGGGAAATACTTGGAAATATTTTACAGCAGGCATTCCTCCTTCTGATTCTGGATTTCAACATTAGTTTAAAAAAATACCTTGTCCCTTTTATGAATATAGTGTAAATGTTTTTAGTAGGATGGTTATCTGTGACTAATGTTAGCCTTTCTGTAACAAGCCGTGCTCTTGTACGTGAACAAAATAGCCAACTACTGGAATAATGGTTTACAAATGTAAGATTCTATTTATTTATAAAGACATTATTTTATTTGGAAAAATAATTAGTTGTACTGCATAACAGATGCAGAAAGATGAAGGTCTTGTTAAGGACTGATGAGAAAAAGAGGAATTTAATGACTGTTTTAGTTTTCTGTTTGTCTTGTGTAGCTGCATCAAATTATGGCAATGTTCTTTTGGAAGTGCTGCATAATTGTAAAAGACAAAAATCAAAACAAAGCAACTGCCAAGTGCCTTTCTCCTTAAAGCAAAACCAAAAACTGTGGGAAAGGATATTTTGAAACCTGTACTTTGAACACCACGCCTTAAACTCAACCTTGAAAACTGCTTCTTTACAGCATTCTCATCTAGAGACTTGCTGTTCTTAAGTTTCTTAAACCAAAATACTAAGTTTTTTAGATGATCACTGTTCTTTGTGAGGCCGCTACTATTGTCTAGAAGTTAGTTTCATTGTATGGTTTCACAGCATTTTGCAGAGAAAATGAAAAGCAAAAGTAAAAAAATGTTTTTCACCTTTCTAAACTTCATCGTGTAGATTCAAAATCAATAATCTCATAGGTAGTGTGTTGTACTGAAAGTGGTAACCTATGTTGACAGGAGCGCTTACTCACAGAAATGTCACTGCCATTTTATGTAGTTTAAATGTTTAAGGTTTTTATGCCATTAATCTTTCTATAAGTTAGAGTGGACGAGCTTCACTGATGTGTTACTGTAAGGTGTGAGAAGTAGTCCAGATGGTTCTCTGTGGATGGGAAACCACAGCTCTTAAAAGAAAACTTGCAAGGAAAAAGTTTCTGGTTGTGGTGTTTCCTTTATTAAGATGCATAAAGAACGACTGAAAGGTATTTTGTTGTTTGTAAACTCCACTGTTTCGGGGGGGGGAAGGTGTGGGGTGGTGATGAATTTAACATTAGAAATTCAGGTCTTGCTTCCCATGCTTTGCTTAAAAGGCATTATGGATGACTGGAAAACAATGAGGATTAGGACTTCAAAGATGGCAGAAGCGTATCTCCACTGAAGCGGAACCACAGTAAGCTACCAACAGACAGAAAGATCCTCTCTCACACAATACTTTGTACAAATTTGGCTATGTGAGATTAAATCTAATTAACTGTTCCAATCTTCCTGTACAGAGACAGCCTGAGAAACACGTGAGTGAGTGCACCTTTGGTAGTGACTCAGCATCTCCTATGTGGTGAATAAAAGGATGTGTTTATTTCCATATTCTCTGAATGGGGAAAAAATAACTTTTATTTATGCATCATAACAACATCAGGAGAACAAAACTGAATTGTTTTTCCTTCGAAGGTCACTTGTAACATTGATGCAACAATAAACATTCGTGTTAATGTTTCACGTTACTTCTGCATCAAAATTAAGCACAAAATTAAGCACTGGCAACACTACAGAAGAACTTCACTTCTCAAGACATTTGCCGTTTTCTTCCATTGCCTGAGCCTTTTGTAATTTACTGTTTCAGTTGAGGAAGCAGTAATCCCATATATGTAATTAATTTAAAAATCAATACAGCAGAAATCGGGCTTTATACTTTCAGCAAAGATACCAGTTAGAATAGCTATCTGTTGATTTTTTCTAAAAAAGAATTAGTATTTTTTTAAAAACCTATTTTTAGCTTCCAATATTTAACTTCATTATGAGGTGAACAGACTGCAAATTGCTGTTTCCATTTACAATATCATAAAAATATTTGACAAGTATATTGTGCCTGTATGTGGTGTTTGTAGGGACCAGTTTGTATCCAGTTAATAATTTAATATCAACATACTTTGTTCCACATAACTTCTCTGCTACAAAAAGATTTCTGTATAATCCTTGTTTCTACCTGGTATATGCAGATGCTGATCCTGCAGTATCTCCTGAACTAAGAGGCAGAACCTGAATGGAACCAAATACTCCATTACCTTCACCGTGTTTCCACTGGTATTTAATAGCAGTTAAAATGTACATAACTTCACTTTTGGAACCTTCTCGGGTTTGGATGCTTAATGTGCAAACTTGGGTGATTTTGGTTTTTTTCTTAACATAGTGAACACCTTATTGTTTGTGTATGTGCAGAGACTAGAGTTTGCCAGTGAATCCATAAATGACCCAAGGTCTTTCAGTGGATGAATAGTCCATCTGTAATTAGAAAGAACAACATTTTTGTGACTGGTACTGATTGCTCTTGAGGGGTGAGAACTGAAATAAGTGTGAGAATTGTGTCCGAGTAAGTCATGTGTGATAGCATAGTGCGGCTCAGTGGGCCTTCCCAGCTGCCGCTGGAATGCTACGCATCCCGAGTCGTCAGAGCAGTGACTGGAGGAGGGCAAAGGACACCACAGCCTTCAAGACCCATATTTTGTGAGGAAGAATTAATTTTGACAATTGTGATACACGTTTGCATCTTTGCTTATTCTAGCTACCTTTGAGAGCTTGGCCAGAGAATCAGTGGTAAGATATCTTCCAGCAGTCATCACTAGAGATTGGAGCGATTTTGTCACAAAATTGATGTCAAGATTTAAATTTGTAGTTTCAGATCAGTGCTTGATACAGAACTCTGTTTTGTAGAGATGTAAACCAACTCCTTTACTTTCCAGGTGTCAATGTGCATATTATGCACTTTTGGACATTTTTACATTTTTCATAAAAAGGTATTTACAGAGACTTATGTTTATCATCCACTTGAAATTCTCTTACACTAATTCTCTTACACAGCAAACATAAATAACATTACAGTTATTTGTTAGGCATGTCAGACTGGGTGGATTTCGACTGAAGGTGCAAGAAGGCAGATAGTACCTGCTGCGTATTTTCGGAAAAAATGTATCTCATTTCAGTATACACAGATTCACATTATACAGGCAAAATTTCAATACAATTAATTTCTGTAAATTATGACAAAACAGAACACATCAATATTTTTCAGTCTTTAGAAGATGAGTTGTAAAACACTAAATGCAATACCAGAAATCAAGCATCCATGGAATATGCACAAAGACAAAGTAGATGTTTGGAATCCTAGAACACTAAATGGGAAGCAAAAATAGGTTTTAGATAGAGATACTTGAAAATATGCAATAGCTTGGAGGCAAAGGAGTGTTTCTCATCTAGAAGAAATTCAGTACTCTGCTTCAAACTGGGAAAAATGAGGACTTCTGTCTCCCAGGTGTGTATCGTAGCTGTCACATTTTTTTTTAGGTCTATCTGAGCCAGAGGACAGAGCTCTTCCTTGCTCCCAAGCATGTGTGTGAAATGTCTTCACTGATCAAGCCAAGATCTGGATGCGTCTCACCACCTACATCCTGTCTTGAAAAGAAACCCAGGCCTGTGACTAGGGAGAAAGGGCTCCTGCATGATGTGGAGATGGAGCTTTGTTGTTTGGGTGGGGTTTTTTTTATTTTATTTTACGAGTCCAGAACTGCAGAAAGTAATGGACCCTAGTTTAGATATGGCTTCTGCCTCCCCCTACCCTTCATATTTTTAAATGTGCAGATTCCAGCAGTCCAATAGCTGGAGAAGCCCAAGTTGATTGACATGTCTAATTGACAGTGCAACCAAGGTTTGGCCATTTTACATGAAATTATTCAGAACTTCTTGCTCGCAGTGCTGGCTTCTTGACGACTCCCAGGTGTTGCGTGTGGAAATTGAGCTTTCCGGTGCTCCATGTATCACAATGACTTCCAGTGGGCAGCAAGGTGTCTAAAGCAGGCTCTCGAGACTTTAGCTGGAATTCCCTGGGCATAGCTATGCATGCAACATAGCTCTGCGACATGAATTTTATTGACTCTGTTTATGTGCAGTAAAGCCACCGAAGGCAGAAGACACCGCCTGTGTACACTTGCCACTGCCCACCCTCTGTGCATGCTGGTTGTGTCTGGGATGTCTGGATATTGCACAACCTGGACAGAGTCAGTCTGGTGTTCAGCATCACCCTCAAATGTTTCAAGTTCCCAAATTCCATGTGTACCACCCTTCTGGGTGCAGAAAGCGTACGCGTTTGGGGAAATGTAGGAGGGATAGTGTTTCTAACCTAAAATGAGAACTGCAGTGCCTAAGACCCATTGTGGGTTCAGCCTGTCACAGGTAAGATTTCTGTGCTGAAGCTGAAAACATTATGAAAACAGTATATTGCCCAGTTTGCAGAAAGCAGCAGCATCAGTTAAGTGTATCCTTTAATGTAGTCTCTAAGCTATTTAACTCATTCCAAGGAAGAGAGCTTTACATCACAGACCTGCTATCTTTTGTGATATGTATGATTAAAATCAGGTAGTGCAGTGAATATGTATATATCGTAAAGCTTTTGTAACCTTTTAATCCTGTGTTAAAAATTCACTAATTGCTTAATCTGCTCAGTCTGTAATGACTGCCTCCTTAGTAGCATTTTCATATTTTTGGTCTCCCTGGGGAAAGCAGGTGCTGCTGGTACTAAGTGTTTTTGTCCACAAGACATCATCCCAGAAACCCTGTTTATGAAAGTAATATCTGGAATTGGGGGCTGAGGATTCACATTCAGTGGTGGAAGAAAACCTGGTCTTGTCTGAGCGATATGATCCAACAACAAGGCTCCTGAACCCTGTCTTTCTAGAAAAGCTTGATTTCTCCTGCTCAGAGTCACCGGAGGCATGTTCTCCAGTACTTCTCTAGAACTTGAGTGAGACGGAGAAAGAATCTTTTTGTTTCTTATCACTGACTTACTGTCTTCTGAAGCAGCAGGACTTGCACTAGTAGTTAACTGAGAATCAGACCTGTAGTGGTTTGCTTCTGAATTTCTTTTCTGGATGATACTGCTGAGGTTTGAAATAAAGCTGATTTGTCCCGAACTGGCATCCTTACCCATAGGAATCCCACTGGGGTTATGTTTCTCTTCATCATAAGGAGTCTGAGAGTTTATCTCATCATATGATAATTTCCTTGATCCAGTTTGATCAAAGGTTTTCAATAAATGAGCAGTGTCTTTTATGTCAATGCTTTGGTGTCTGGTGATGAATCTCTTTGATAAGGCAAGGCCACTGATTTTTAAAAAGCGCTCTTCTTCTGGAGTAATATCCTGAAGTTCTTCTTGTAAAGAGGCAATTTTATTCTGGTGAAACAGTGATGGAGAGCTCTTTATCCAAGGCTCAGACTGTAGCCGCTGCACTTGTGCCAGCTTGGACCCTACTTTTGTTGAACTGGATTTTCTCATCAGTGAAACCGTTTGAGATGAGTTGTCCATGCTTCGTGGATGACCCAGCTCTTTAAAGCTGAATAGTGCTTTCTTAGTTTCATTTGAACTTGAAAGTGGGGATGCAGATGTTTTCAGTTCTATTTCCGATGGGGAAGTGCAAGCAGTTGGGGAATGACATTCCTCAAGGTCTGCAGGAGGCACATTTAGGTACTGCTTTGTTTTCTGCCTTCCAGATGGGGACTTGTCCGTTGTGATGATGATGACTTCTTTTCCTTGCGCCCTGCAGGCACTAAGAAGAACTTTCAGGGTCTCTTTGTCTTCAGACTTTATTGCATACACTAGTGCAGAGCAATTGGAGTGATCTTGCAGGCTTGGGTCAGCTCCACTTTTCAGTAGCAGAGATACCACTTCAGGGCCTGCTTTTTCCAAACAAGCATGCATCAAGGCTGTCTTTCCAGATTTGTCCTGTATGTTTGGATCAGCCCTATTTTCCAGTAGGTATTTAACCATCTTTGCCTTGCTCACGCTCTGGGAGTCCACATGTTTTGTCCTACAAGCAATCATTAAAGGGGTTTCACCTCTGTTATTGCTCTCGTTGATGTAGGCACCGCCCTCTAGTAACAGTCTGGTGAGGCGAAGGCGGCTTTGATAGACGGCTCTTATCAGGGAATTCCCCTCCGCTGGCAACGCTGCGGTTTCAGTCATCACACTTGTCTCACTTACTTCTTCCTAGTGGCTAGAAAGAACACCTGGTTTTCAGAAAAAGCAGAGAGGCCCACAAGAGAAAAAAAAAAAAAGAAAAAAGAGGATTTAACTGTACAAATTGCTCCTGTAAACACCCCTGTACTTTGTGAAAAGAGCATGAAGGGAAAACAAAAAAAGGTATTCCCACCTCCTAGACTTCAAGAAATGTATAAAAAACTTAATATTTTAGATATATAACATTTATAGATGCTTAAAGCATGGCTGTCAAACTTTTTTTCTGACTCTTCTGCCTTTCATCACGCTCTGCCAAACAAGCTGCAAAAAAAGTTTAATTCTACACACTCTAATGGCTTTATACTGACTACACCCAAGTGGCTGTGCTACAACTGTACCACTCCTGATTTTCATCAGTGTAAGAAGCAAGAAGTGAATGAATCCTGCAGCATTTTTTTCATTGATGTGAGATAGTGTCACATTCACTTATTCTTTGTCATAAAATTGTGATAAGTAAAACCCTGAGTCTGTTTGTTAATCAAATCTTGCTTGTATAGGACATATGGAAAGTTTTAAATCGCTGATGTATACCCACAAACATTGTGTAAGATAAATTGGGAATGGTTAACTTTGTTCAGGAAATCGCTTGCAAGTGTTGAGACATTCTTTAGTTATCTAAAGACATGTGGGGGTAGGGACAATCAAATACCTGATAGAATAAACAACTGAGTAACGGCTAAAAGAAAGGTGGTTTCGCAAGAGCATGAGTGGGACTTCGGCCTTCATCCCAGCGACCCCCAGGAGGCAGATTAGGACCACCTAAGCACACACACACAATGCAAACGATATCAGCCAACACAGGAACTAGAGACTGCATAAATAAGGGAACCCTTCTCCATTTTGTGTGCACCGTTGGAAGAGCAGAAGCTCCTCGGCCGCCCAGCGCTGTTTTGCTTACTGCTGCTTGCTCAATAAATTGATTTAAATAATCGGACTGGTTCCATTTCAATTATTGGACCGCAATTTATAACAAAAATGACAACGTTAAACATTACAAATTAATGAGAAAAAGAAAGTTCATGAGTCTTAATAAATAAGAAAACCAAGTACAGTAAAATACTTTTTATCTAAGAAGAAACTGTTAAATATCTGGAAAATAAATATTAATGTATTTTATAAAAGTAATTATATTTGTGGAAGTACACTACCTTCCTTATGCTCCTTTGAAAACACGCTAGTCTGACTGAAAGAACATAAACAACACAATGCACAGCCTGTCCCACTCATCATGGGGATCAGTGAGCTGAGAGGAGTCCTGTACCTGGGCAGATGGTATCAGCTCTGAAACAAAAGAAACATTTGATAGCATCAAAGAAAATATGGAGGTTTCACACAAAAAAATTAAGAGCTTAATCTGGAATAAATAATGAAAGGTCTTGTATGAATATATACCTGCATGCATGCAACTAATACAATTAAATTACTTTTATTTATGTCTTTTATGTGCTTGCTTACTCATGTGTA
>NW_009623353.1:8460-9516 GCF_000690535.1 Cariama cristata
AAAACATCAATATTTAACAGTTGGCAGAGCAATATAATTCCAAGACAAGATTAGATATGGATATGAAAATTATATTTGTTTATTTACAGAGTATTTCTAGACAAATAAAAATGTTCAATTACTTTAACTGCAAAGGAAATTAACAGAGACTTATTTTTATTTAGCATTGAAAGCACTAGTAATATTCTGGTTAATAACTGAAGAGCAGTGATTTCATTCTGTTTTTCTTTGATATTGGAGCTTTACTTTGAATTCCAAAATCAAAGGATTGACGTGCGGAAAAACGGACTCCACAACCTGTACGACTGTACAGTAGGTATGTTTATTCGGCGCCGGGCAGCACGGGGGGTAGTCCCACCAAAGTCGTGCGCGCCCCACGTGGCGACCGGCTTCAAACTTATACAGGTAAGTGTTACATATGCATGAGATTTCCCAACACGCCTATACATAGGGATGACCTATCCCCGCTTCGTATTGAAATTAGTTCCAAGAGGTCATTTCCATGGACTCCTCCCGATTGCGCTTGCGCAGTGCCTCCTTGTGATGGTCGTCGGGGGTCGTGGAGATAAAGGCTGAAGGCTCCTCTTCATCACCCCTAGTAATCTGTTGCCTCAGGACAGGTCCTTAAGGCAAGTTTCCGATCTTTATCGAGGGCTGTCCTTTGTGAGGAGCTGCAAAACTTCCTGCCTCACTTAATTTACAGAATGGTTAACAAATCATTAAGCCGCACCTTCGAGTCACACCTGCTAATTCAATTCCTAGGGCCATACAATATCCTATCTGTTAAGATTCCCTTAACTCCTTCTCTCACAGCAATGTGCACTCGCAGCTCAGAAGGCCAACCGCATCCTGGGCTGCATCAAGAGAGGTGTGGTCAGCAGGTCGAGGGAGGTGATTCTGCCCCTCTACTGCAGTCCTCTTCTGAGCAATTAAGGAGGATGAAAGAGGGACAGCACTTCCCTGTCTGTCCTCAGGCGAGTAAACATCCCGCTTCTGATCCCTGCGGAGAACAGGGACACCACTTCTTTTGACCAGTTTTTCATTTCCCCCCCCCCC
>NW_009623353.1:9556-9945 GCF_000690535.1 Cariama cristata
AAAGCAATTGTGATGAAATTACTTTAAGGATTCATTCCATTATACTGAAAGCACACAATTCAGTAGTGTCTATCTCAGCTTTCATTGATGTGCAAATCATTATTATGAAATGCATCTTTTTTACAAGTAATATATTCAAGACTATTATCAAGTCTTTTCTAAAAGCATCCAATTAATTTGTCCATTTAGGTTTTCAGAAACAAACTAAAGAGAAATATCTTCTAGATAGCACACACGCTGGAATTCTGATTGTGTTCTCCCTTGTGTTTCACCTACCTGGAAGTCATTGGTGATTTTGCATTTCTTTCATATTTATCTAAAGCTCTTCTGATCCTTAACTGCTTGCTTTACTTAAGTGATGGTTGTCCTGGTTCGGCTGAAACAGAACT
>NW_009623354.1:0-281 GCF_000690535.1 Cariama cristata
GGGTGTCTGGGCATCCAGTCGGCCATCCCCGGGGGTGCGAACCCTGTCCGGATCAAACACCCCGGGGGCGGGCACCCATGCACCCATCGGCCATCCCATGGGGTGCAAACTCCGTCCGGATTCAGTACCCCTGGGGTGGGCACCCATCGGCCATCCCTGGGGGTGCAAACCCTGTCCGGATTCAGTACCCCAGGGGTGGGCACCCATGCACCCATCGGCCATCCCATGGGGTGCAAACTCCGTCCGGATTCAGTACCCCTGGGGCGGGCACCCACCCGCCA
>NW_009623354.1:348-2153 GCF_000690535.1 Cariama cristata
GGGGTGCAAACCCTGCCCAGATGGGGACCCATGCACCCTCCCTGCCACTCTGCAGGGTGCAAGCCCTGCCCGGGTCTGGCACCAGCACCCTAGGGTGCATGCATCCTCCTGGCCGCCCCGTGGGATACAGGCGGGTCTGACACGCAGCGGGTGGGCACCCGTGCACCCACATGGCCACGCTGCGGGGTGCAAAGCCTGCCCGGGTCCAGCACCCAGGGCCAACATCCACGGGGCTGCCTTGTGGGGTGCAAAGCCTGATGGGGTTCCACCCATGCACCCACCCCACCACCCCACGGGGTGCAGACCCTGGCAGTGACCCACACTCTGGGTGCGTGCAGCCACCCAGCCACCCGTCAGGGTGCAAAGCCTGATGGTGTCCCACCCCCCAGGGGACAGACACCCATGTGCACACCCTGACCCCCCCCACGGGTGCAAACTCTGCTGGGGTGCAAACTCCTCGTGCTGCCAGGGCCAGGGATCCCCGTATGCTGTGCAAGGAGGGACCCCCAAATTTTCTTGACTTGTCTTTGCAGTCCCACTTTGTCCCCAAACTGGCTAGCCCACCCCAGTATTGCATAGCTGGGGTGTGTATGTGTTTCTGCTGTTTCTTTTTGGGGCTCACAACCCCTTTTGAATCCACGTTTGTTTCCCACTTCCCATCCACTATTTCCCCCTTCTCCCAATCCCCATGTTTTTAGGTGAAACCAAGAGGGCAAACAGAAATAACCAGCCCAGACAGCCTGAGAAAGAGCTGCCCAAATTGCAACACAGCTTTGCTCTCCAGCCTCTTACCCAAAGTTTGTGTTTCCCTGGACAGTTTCGCGGTGTTTACTTTGGTGGTTTGGGTTTTCTCCTCGCTGCTTTGCCATGCAGCATCTCAGCTTATTAGTGTTGTTTCTGCTGTCTCTTTGGCAATGGGAAGGCATCAAACTCTTTGATCTGTATCCTCGTTTCTCCCCCTACCCTGAGGAGCAGCCTGGGGTAACCTCACCACGGGATACGACCCCCCTGCCCCCGCGCTGCTTCTCTGCCCTGTATCTTGGGGACATTTTGTGTATCTCAAACAGGGAGCAGCACCCAGGTCTCCGTACACCCCTGGTTCGAGTCCAGGCAGGGCACGGGCTGGGACACATCCAGGGACGCCTCGTCCTGGCCCGGAGCTCAGCCAGGCATGGCCTTGGCCGTCCCAGCTCAGCAGCCGGGCAATCCATCCCGGAGAGGCATTGCAAGATCGGGGAACGGAGCTGGGGGAGTTTATTTGCCCTGATTTATTTGCAGTGGAGCCCAGCTAACCCTGAACCCACCCCGTTTGGGGACTTGGGATGGGGGGAGTTGGAGGACGTACAGTGGCTTCGATCCCCCCCTTCTTCCCCCTCCTGCTGCCGTCTCGTCCTCCTGCGGGTTTTGCGGCAGTGTCCTCCATGTGTGCCGGCTCGGATATTGGGAGCCCCTTCCTTGCCCTTGGGTTGTGTGCCTGCAAGGTTTGGGAGGCAACCCCCTTTCCCCCCCACCCCGATACGGCTGCCGTTGGCGCTGAGGGGAGTTTTCTTCTCCATTTCAGGCAAGTCCTGGAAGGCTCTGAGCCTCTCGCAGAAGCGTCCCTACGTGGAGGAGGCCGAGCGGCTGCGGGTGAAGCACTTGCAAGATTACCCCAACTACAAATACCGGCCCCGGCGGAAGAAGCAGGTCAAGCGGATCTGCAAGAGGGTGGACCCTGGTTTTTTGCTGGGCAACCTGACACGGGACCAAAACGCGGTGCCGGAGAAGCGGACCTGCGGCCGGGCGGGGGGTGAGAAAGAGGGGCC
>NW_009623355.1:0-5621 GCF_000690535.1 Cariama cristata
GGGCCTTCCCTATGCCGGCCCGTGCCGCCATGGTGCCTGGCTGCGTGGCCGCCGAGTGGACTGGGGCCTCGGAGCGCCGGCCCTGGGGGAGGGCGGGTGGTAGTCCTGCCTTTTGCTACCGGTTTTGCTTACAGCTGATGTCCCGCTTTCCCGTAGCCTTCCAGACTAAGGAAGACCCGGAAGCTGAGAGGACACGTTAGCCACGGCCACGGCCGGGGTGGGGGAGCGGCGAAGGCTGAGGCCCCTCAGTGCGCGCCTGCCCGTCGGTACCTCCCCAGTACTGAGGGGATGCTGCTGTTCTTCGCAGGTCGCAGAAAAATGTGACTGTGGGTGCAGAGTTCTGTGCGCACTGGGTGGTAGCGAGCAGTATTGAAGGCTACAGCATGTGCAGGAGATGCTTGTGCTGTGGGGGCAGATGCCCCGGTTATGGCCCGATCTGAAGCCTTGCACATTCTTTTGGATTTCATTGCAACTTCAGTAGCTCTCAGGCGATAAGTACTGCCTGAGAATGTGGTTGTCTGACATCGTAAGCTTACGAGGCAGTGCTGTGTCTGTTCTAACTGGCTATTCCTACCTGTTCTTGTCATCCTACCTGTGCTAGCACTGATGTCTTCTTGTACTTTTGTAAGCTACTCGGAGTCATGCTATGGGTTGTGGGTTTTTTCTCTCCTATAGGCTTAGTGTTTAGTTAGCTCATCTCACTGAATTGAGATGCATGTAAAAGAGGGGGTAGAATCAGAATAATTTACTTAAATTGACACTGATAAACTTGATTTTTCTTTTTAGGCAAACACAGGAAACATCCTGGAGGGCGTGGTAATGCTGGTGGTATGCACCATCACAGGATTAACTTTGATAAATAGTAAGCTAACATTTTAAATGCATACTAGCAAAATGTATGTTCCTGATGTAGAAACAACTAACTTTTACACTTTGTGAATAGGCAAAATTCAATAGAACCCTGTGTGTTTTTTCCTCTAACATGAAGTGTGGCATTATAGCTACAGTCAATTCGTGTCCCCATTTACCATAAAATCAAAGACATTTTCACTTAAACCAGGTGCCTTTACAAGTTCAGTGCAACATTCTGTAAACTTGACGGAAGTTGCCTGTTACAGCGTGGTCCCTGCTGAATGATGCACACACAAAATGTTATGTAAATTCAAAACGTTGTTGAATTCAAACTACATCCTATTTAGCTGCATACTATAAAGGTAAGGGATGTTGTCTTTACTTATTGCCGAGACTAGAGTCACATCTGGACACCGCCTGTTGTCCTGGTGTGCTAGAGTACTCGGACAGTAACCACTAATCTTTATTCACTGGCTGTGACCGTTCTTGACTCAGTCAGTCACCAGGTTAGTGACAGGAGCTTTGAAACTCCTCAGGCAATGCAGCCCTCCCTGGATTCACAGAGTTGGGGTTGCCTTGGAAATACAGGACTGGGCCTCACCAATGAGAGGAATTGAGTTGTGAGTTCAAGGCAGAACAAACATGTCAAGAGAAAATAATTTTCCCTTGGTTTGGATACTAATGATTATTACACTTAATTACTACGTGTATTAGTATGAATAAAAGTATAAAGCGACACTTTGATTACTTTGGTCAATTAAGATGCTTGTTTCAGTGCTGTAGTACTACCTGTTCAGTATGATTAAAAAAGTGATCTAATGAGGAATGTTTTTCTTTCACAGTCACCCTGGTTACTTTGGAAAAGTAGGCATGAGACACTATCACTTGAAGAGAAACCAAAAGTTCTGTCCTACTGTCAATTTGGATAAACTATGGACACTTGTTAGTGAACAGACCAGGCTCAATTATGCAAAAAACGAGGCTGGACTGGCCCCAGTCATTGATGTTGTGCGCTCAGTAAGTTTCCGCTCATATTGAAATGTGCGATTCCTGGTCACTTCATGTGTAACTTAGCTTTGTGTATCCGAGTAGGAAAGCTGCAGATGAGCTACAATGCTTGATTATTTGTAAACTTTTCAGGACAAATATCTTGGTATATAAGTAGTTGCACAGGTACTTATGCTGTTGTTTTTTCCTGAAAGGAGTTTTTCTCATACTTGTGCATGATTGTGGACAGGGACTTGCCTTATTTTGGAAGGTGATGAAAGATTGCTTGTTTAAAATGTTACTTAAAGCATAAAAACATGGCAGAAGTATTCTCATTTATATAAAGTCACTTCTCTAATACTGAGACTAGAGTCACATCTGAACATGCTTGATTGTCTTGATGTGCTATAGTTCTCGGACATAAACATCTGATCCCTATTCACTGGCTGTGATGTCTCATATCTCAGCCAGCCACCGAATCAGTGACAGTAACTAGTCTGCCAAGTGGGTGTGTTCTGCATCCCAAATTAAGATACTTGTGTTGGGCAGTTAGGCCGCTTCTTACAGGCTATGACTTTAAGGGCTGTAGTATTAACGGACCTTGGGCCATGATTGTCCTTTTAATCTAAAGGACAGGAATGAAATGAGAGGATTCCAGTGGTACAGAACAGCTATTGCTGCAAAAGCTTGCAAAGGCTTCAGTTGTACGTTTAAGACATGCAGAGGAGCCCTCTGCTCTGTTCAGAAGTACCAAGATGTCCTACAGATAAAGAGCACTGACCAGAAGTCATTGGGTAGTAGATAGTCTTGGAAGTGCAGCCAACTGCTCTCTGCTTTGGAAAAGTGAGGAAAGGTTGGTGAGTTCTTCAGATTTCAGTGTTTTCTGTTTATGGAGTATGGGGAAAAAAAACTTCAGCTTCTAAGTTACAGAAAAAGTTCAGTTTACAGTTTCCACTTTTTCTCTGAACAAATGCAACTCCACTAGGTTGTGCAGGGTATTTTTCTTTCATTGGTACCAGTCTTATGTTGGAGACAGACACTGAATGAGGTTACGGTGGTCATGGTTTTGTCTTTAACTGGTGCATGCTAAAAGACAGGTCTGAATGTAGGAGCCTGCAAGCTGATTACAAACACTTAACAGATTTTTCAATCTTTCTAGGGGTACTACAAAGTCCTGGGCAAGGGGAAGCTGCCTAAGCAGCCTGTAATTGTGAAAGCAAAGTTCTTCAGTAGAAGAGCAGAGGAGAAGATCAAAGAAGTTGGTGGTGCCTGTGTGCTTGTAGCATAAAAGCCTTTGTTTTATTCAAATCTTTTGAATAAAGACAATGTGTAAAATGTGCACATTTACATAAGTTTCTGATTTTTTTTTTCCTGACTTGTCCAGACACTGTTCACACTTAAGTCTTGTCTGCTTAGTTATTTCTGGCAGTTTTTGATTAGTGGTTTGACTGCTTCGCACCGTCTCTTGAAATTGCCTGGCTGTTGGCACATACAGATACCTCATCGTTTTGTCTTTACAGGGTAGAAAATAGGTTCTTAATGCATTTGTGCAGCTCTTTCAATTGATGATCCTCTTCACAGCTGTCTGTGAAAAGGTGACTTCAGGTTCTATTGTTGGGGATTTTTGTACATTAAAATGACATCTAGGTGAAATCTGGGGGGATACTACCTTGGCCGTTGGGAATGTAACAGCAAGAATGTGGACAAAGAAATGCAATGGAACAATGCAAAATGGGTAGTAGTATACCAAAAATTACTGTGTGAAAAAGACTTAGTATGGGAAATGCTTACCAATAAGCTTTGTGATCAATAGGCTTCTTTTTGGGATAGCAAAACAATTCTATTCCCTTTTTGACTAAGGTGGGGTATAGGAGGGAATGAAGGGGAAGTCCCTGGGAATAGTGTGGGACAGTAGGGAAGAACTGAAATAGGTGGGAAGAAACAATTCAAGGTTTCTGCCTTGTTACTGCCAGACTTAGGTCATGAGAAGCAGGTCACACAGGTTTCTACAGACACTGAAGGTCTGCCTATGCAGCTTTCTCACCAGTAACTCCAGCTTTTGAGCAGGACAGCGCTGTGTGGTTTGCAGCGAACAGCAACTGTGCCTCCAACAGAAACGGTGATCAATGTTTCTTTCCTCTATCAGCATTATGCATAGAAATTAGATGTATTTTGAATTTAGTTCAACAATGTGGTTACTCTCTGCTTTTTTTTGTGGCATTGTTAATGAAAGATCTTTCTAAATTGTGACTCTTGCATTTATCCCTCCAGTATTTCAACTGCTGCTAAATGGATGAGGGCTGTCTAGCTTGTGATTGCAGTCAACATACAAAACACAGAGCATTTTAATCCATGTGCTTTTTGGAAACTACTGGTGTGGTACTGTTCAGTACCAACTGAGGTGTTTGCATCCCGTATTTTCAGAACATGAGGCTCATAGTCACCTGTAGTACAAGTTGCCTCTTCATTGATAGTGTAACTACAATTTTGCAATCTCTTAGCTAGACCTCAGCTTGTGAACACATTGGATTTCTTTGAGATGAGACTGACTTCTTCCACAACAGGATGAATTGCTTCAGCATGCACTAATTCTGAATTTCATTAATTCATAGCAATTGTAGCAGCAGCATGGTGTCCGTTTGGTAATTGTGGCAGACTAGCTGGACAGATTACGTTAGGCTGAAAGCTTTTAAAGCTGCTTGTCTGTTACTGGACTTAACAGATGGCAATTCCAAGTTGGTGTGCTTTTAAAGGTTAGTGAGTGCAGTGATGTACTGAAACTGTTGGTTAATGACTGAACTCATACAGTAACTGTTCATTAACTTTTGCAATCGATACCCTCCTCAAGTAGGGTACGTAATTCCTGAAGTTACCATGTGTGGGACAGAAATGGTGCCAGCTCGCTTCAGCCTTCCTTACAGCTGGTATAAAGCAATGGCACAGCTCTAGAACTGCACTATATAAATTTCTGATGTATTTGGCTTAAAATGGCTACATACAATATTGCTTAGTTTTAACATTGAAATAGGACTTCAGTTGCCAGTGCAAGGCTTGACCCTGCATGCCAAAGCAGAATCTTTATCTAATGGTAAAAATCAGTTACTTAAAGGTAGGCAGCTAGCTCTTGATTTAAGGGTCAGACCAAGAGCATATAGACACTCTCACCTTTTTTTTTTTTTTTTTAATATGCTTACTGCTAGAAGTCTTGAATTATTGGTAATAGTTGCAAATTACCTTCTAGTATGTGTGATACAATCCTAGTTAATTAACTCCTAACCTAGTGTTTGCAGTAATTAAATTTAGAGGGCTTTTAGGTAAAGCTGACATGCATTTTTTTGATAAAATGGTTAATCTTAGCTGGTGGTTGCGAAGACCTGTAACTGAAATGAACAGTTTGTAAAATACGGAGGTAAGGGTGTGTGAACTTGATCTCACTGACTGCTGGGACCGCTGTTTCCCAATACGTGATGCTGTTTATGCACTGCCAACGCGAAATCGTTTCAAGCCTGGAAGGCAAGCTGCGCGGTACGGCGAAGCAAGGGACGTTGTCGCTCCCCGACGTCAGTCAGTCAGTCAGTCAGTCAGCCGCCCGGCCGCCGGCAGCGAAAGGCTCTTCACACTCAAGTCCCCTGTCTGCACGCGACAACAGGCGCGTGACGCTAGCGTAGTAGACACCACTCTCAATTCTTTGGGATTTAATATCTTAAGACATAATATATTAGGTAGTTCGTCCGTATTTTGCGCTCTGCGAGAACCGTGCGACTTCCGCCCAACTTCCGCCG
>NW_009623356.1:0-1573 GCF_000690535.1 Cariama cristata
ATATGTATATATACATATTTAAACAAAATATTTTAAGTAAGAGCTACTGTTCCTCCCCAAACCTCAAATCAATTAGGGAGTATCAGAGAGGTTTAGGAAGGATGGGATCATTTAATGGCATTTCTCAGAGTTTCTCTGTAAGTGCAGCTGGAAGTGGCCCTGCTGTGCTGCCCTTTCAACATGCACTATGCCTTTGCACCACTCCGAGTGGACAGATGTGCTAGTACCTGTTGGCTGCTTGGTTTTGTCCTCATTCTGGACAAGTCTGGTAGGTGCAGGGTTTCTGAGGAGCAGCTTGTTACTCTCCAGACTTGCTAAGGTGTTGCATTGGGTCACAGCAAAGACAAGGTTTGAATGGAAAGATGGAGCCAATTGTTCCCAAACCCCAGACTAGCTTATGCTGGCTTGCTGAGTTTTCTTCCCATTCTGAAACAAAAAAACACACTAACCAAAGCATAGTGATTATAACCTCTTCTGAAAATAGCTCTTACAGTGACAGAGGAAACTTCTTCCACTGTGCTAATGACATAGACCCAAGACTGGCTGCTGTGAGGCTACCACTGTGAGACAGCCCTTCCTTCCATGGACGCAATCCTAGAAAATTACTCGAATGTTGGACCAAGACTACCGTTTTTCCGAAATATTGGTCAGCATGCACAACCGAGACCAACATGGAACCACAAGTATTTAATATCAGCTCCTAAGGTCATTCCATTGGGATTCAGTCAAAGTTGAGTAGCTTATTTGGTTTAAGGAAGTTCACAGATCGCGTGCAGATGCATTCATGGGTGGGGTTATACCCATTTCTTCTCAATGAATATAGCTGATTCCCCACAGGAGTGGTGGTCTTTGGCCGCTCTCCTAGGCAAATAGGGACCTGGCTTTGCCCACTGCATTTTTCTACCAGAAACTTTTAGGATTTATTAGAGTAGGGGGAATGCAGACAAAACTCAGCACAGTAGAAGGTGGATCACAGCATTTTTCTTCTAGATTAGTGCATCTGTGCACTTCATTCCACTTTACACCACTGTAAGGAAGGACTAAATGTAATTCAAATAATAATAAGTGCATGTTTTGGTGCTTTAGTGCTCTGTTTTAAGTATGTCTACTGCCATTTCTTTAAAATAGAGTCATCCTGATAGTGGTCACTGATCGCTTTCTGGTTTTTGTAAAGGAATGAGCAACATCAGTGATTGGAACAGATTGTAGTCTAGCGTCTTCTTTCTTGAAAAGCAACAATTTCAAACCACTCTCAAGCACTGGAGAGCTAGCGCACACCAGCTGAGAAAAGTCTTTGAGTAATTAGATCCCAAACACAAATAAAGAAGGGTGTTTTTCTTCATGGATACACCATTACTTTGACATTTTCCCTTCAGTTAAAGTGGATAAAAGTTTACATTTCAGCTATCCAAGCGAAAAATAAAAATCAATCCAAACTAAACTGTTAGGTTTAGACTGAAGTTTAAAACCGCAGCTCTGCCATCACTTCAGAAAGGACTCGGCAGATGCTCTGGTGCCTGAGTCAGGCAGCAGACCAGAAAGTTGACAGTGGCTAGAGCCACCCCGGGGACCG
>NW_009623356.1:1601-16704 GCF_000690535.1 Cariama cristata
CGGAGGAGTGAGAAACCTCATGTAAACCAGCCTTGCAAAACGCACCCTCCGAAAGAGATGTTCTGGTTTCAAGAAAATTAGGAGATTCAACGTGGATGAGTCGCTCATCAAGATGTCCTCATGTGACAGTGGAGCCAGGATGCACTTGTTGCTCAGGGTAAAAGCAAGAGAAAACAGTTAAGCAGAGAAGCTATTTCCACCTTGGGTGAGGAAGCTGAGGTTAGTATCAGAGGACTATACAACCTTTAACTTAAACTGTTTTAAAAAGAAGAGAAACCCCAGACTGGATAACACCACATGGAAAATTTTGTCCCACTTGAGGAAGGTTTTACAATGTTTGTTAGTGGCTGAGGAAAAGAGTTTTATAACAGGAGATGCTGAGCAATATTATTTATGACTGAGCATCCCAGTTTGTTGTGTACTGGTGAACTGGTGCCTACTCTCAGGTGGTCTCAGTCCATATGTAGCATGAAGACTTTTTTCCCTTCCTCTCTTTTTTTAAATTTTTGTATGTGGGGTTTTTTTGTTTGTGTTTGTTTGTTTCATTTTATTGCCAGACAGCTTGCTGAGAATTTCAATTCATTCCTCCTGCAGCTCCCATCCCAGGAGAGCTCAGTGTGCACCAGGTGTCTTCAACAGCAGCCCAAGGGCAACACAGGGCAAAGGGCAGCTGAGAGAGGCACGGACGGTCTGCAGCCCTACTGCCCTTGGGGTGACTGCTTGCTGTGTCGGGAAATGGTCATGCCATGGCCCAAGTGAGCCCCATGACACCAGTAAAACCCAGCACTTGCAGCTCTGGATGCCTTCCTTTCAGCATTATCACCACCCACTCACCCTCCAAGAGTCTCTGCTCTGCCCCACTCCTACTTTCATTGGGACACAGTAAAAAACATTGGAAGGCTCCTGAATAGTAAGGTCCTTTTCTGAAAACCTACCTCGCTGAAAATAATGAAAAGAGAACACTTTACTTCTTCATCAAATGAACCTCAGAGTGCTCTCTGTACATACATTTATTTACAAGCTCTGTTTCCCACCGGCATGGAACTGCTTCCCCTGGCCCTGAGCAGGGTCGTGGTTGCAGGTGGTCCTCCTGGCCTGGGAAAAAAAGAAGGAGGAAGTAGATTAGGAGGAGAAGGTGGGATCAACAAGTCTTTGGTGAAGGAGGCAGGTATGTGTGGAGGTAGGAGATCTCACAGTGTTTTCAAGCTGCTTTGAAAGAAAACAGAAAGTTAGTAACTTTGTAAAACGTCAATAGTTTGAGGGAAAAGTGCTGGAGTGCCTAGAAAGGTAGACTCCTACGTTTTTTCACCTATAAAATAGGATGTTGTGAGGCTAAAGTATTGTATTTATTTTAATTATGAAGTATTGCAAAGATTTTATCAAATAAGGTATATACAGTTCCAGGAATTTTCTCATTTTTATGTGTGTGTGTTTTTTATTTGTTTACAGAAAGAAATTGTGTGCATAGGAGAAGAATCCTCCACTTCAATCTACACGGAAAACAGTCTTCCATGGGTAATTATTGCAGTTATTAGAGATTTTATAAATTAATGTTACTTGACTTTTTTTTTTTTAAGGTTGTTTTTTTTTTTTTTTGTGGGGAGCAAATACACCTGGAAGGCAGAGCAATAAAAGATGATTATCAAGAAAAATTATCACTATGGAAAGTAGTGCTAAAATCCTAGAAGGAATTGTTCTGATTTACTCTTTTGTACATACTTCTGAAAAGGCTCTCTCCTTCTTCCCCCCCCCAGCCTCATTGTGATCTGGAGCCTAAATTATTCAAGTAATGACCCAAACACACAAAAAAAAGAGTCGGTATTGATACCATGTCACGTCTGGCAAAAGCCAAAATTAAACAGCAAGTCATTTATCCCGTGGTGGCATGAGGATATCAGGTTCAGATAGATTTAATTTATCAATAGGGTCAGGCTGCACTGAATATAAAATCAAATTACACTGAAGCAGATGTTGAAGTCCAAGAGGAGAAGGTGTAGATTGATTGGAGAAAGGCAGCCCATCAAAGGGGCCTTTGTGCGGGTTTGACTGGGTGAAGCAGCTGACAAGTGGCCATCAGATACTGCAACAAGGCAGCTGCATGACGGGAGTTTGACAGCTGACTTCATTAGGGCCCCTAGGACATGCGCGGGGATGAATCTGTCCTCTAATTGAGCTGGGCCAGGAAATTGCACTGAGGGGGCAAATGAGAGTGAAAAGAGCTGAAATTAACCCAGAGGCCAGATAGGTAAATTTAACGCTCTTACGATATTTGATGTGTATGTGTTGTTTGTATGAAGGACATTTGTGCATTTATCACCAATCTTAAAAACTTTCAGATGTTAAAATACATATGCAGTAGAGAAGTCATCGGGAAAATTTCTGCCCGGGTGTTGTGGAGGGTGAAAACGTGCATCGATCTGGGAGTCCCACAAGCGACAACTCTGTATGAATAGCCTTCCACAGCCTGTCATTCTGGGAAGAAATCTTGCATTTCTGTTTGCATCCTAATTTCCTGCTTACTTAACAGATAAGGCAAAGTCCGTAAAGCAAATTCTGAAACTTGTATGCAATTTTTCTGTTCACAACTCAGTGGTGTTTTCTCCTGGTGTAGCACTTCAGGAACCTGTCTTGGAGCATTTATCATTTTAAAAACCTAGATTGAGTCAAAACGTTAATGCAAACTCTGTATCAGTCTGCCTCGCCTGGCTTTTCATCTCACGTTGCCAAGAGTCTGGGTTGATTTTGAACAGAAAGTGGAGAGGATGGATGTTCTGTAGCGGGTGGAGGGAGAAAGTCCTTCAGTCCATCCTCAGGCAAAATGTTGACAGAAGGCAGGGCTCCCATGCAAGGAGACAGGAGTTTGGTTGTGATATAGACTGTACTTTTTAAGTGTCCCTATCAAAGTAGCCTTATGCGATGCTCAAGCCAATTAATACAAAAAGGACTGTGGTGTAAAGCTGTAACTAGTAATCTGAGTCCTCTAGCATCAATGACACTTAGATACGTATATCAAGTGGAGAATAGACTCCTTTATGTTCTCTCAAAGCATAAATATGTGATCAAAGAAATAACATGCACTGGAGCTGCCCTTAGGCAATGACCCTAACCTTATGCCTCTCTTCCCATCGCCAGTATCCCCAGAGCACTCAACAGATGTCAGATACAGTTAAAGTGGAACATATCCTTGCATCTAATTTGGAGGCAGAGTAATTGCTGGCAAAAGTTACCAAATTCTAATGTGCTCATTCAAAAGCTACCTCGATTTACACACCTCTGAGCAACAGAGTTTTACAAATTAGAAGTATTGACTACTAATCGATAAATTTTGAATGGTGAGACATCAGTGACCAAACTTAGTACTGAAATGTGTAGAAGGATAGACTGTGAGCTATCTCAGTCCAGGAAGTCTGTTGATTTTGTGTCTATACAGCTCTTAATTTGCTTGTCACTCCTACAACCTATTGCTGTTCATGCAATGCATAATAACAGTAAATGGTCCAAAATCTGCCCTAAGATGAGACGCTGTTAAAAAGTATACAGCTGTCTTGTATAGCATATTTACAGCTTAACAAAAAAACCAAAACCAAAACCAAACCAAAACAACAAATGGAAACTAATCAATTTATGTATTAATGCTTTTGACATTGCCCTGGTCACTTTGCGGAGCTTTCTGTCTTCCAGTCAAGCAGTTTGCTCCTGCTACTTGGGACAAGTAAACCAGTTCTCAATTTTATTACCTTGCTGGTATGCTCCAGCAGTCTTTTCTGGGAGGCTCTACAGGGCTTTCATTCAAAGGAATGAACCTCCTGAATTAGACCAGGAGATACTTTTTCTCCCTAAAGACACAAAAATATATTTAGGCAGCCAGTGTCCATGGAAACTCTGCAGGAGCTGGAGATGACTCCAGAAGTCTCCCTCTCTGTTTTATAAGCTGCTCAAAAAGAGTACAGGGAGGGGAGGAGGAGACAGGGAGAGGTCATAACTTTCTCCTCATAGAGGTTGTTTTTCTTCACCGTAGTGGGGTGGAGGTCTTGATTCCCGGAGAGCTGTTCATGAGTTAACAGCCTATTTCCTAGAGAAAGTGGATCTGATCCTTTATTACTTTTCTAGTGTCATTTTTGGCTTATGCTGTAAGAGAAGGCACTGAAAAATCTTCTCCATGCTGAAACTTCTTGTTATCCAGAGAGCTCTCCCTGGTACGCTGGCCACACATTCAACGATTTAATGACTAACTTTAGCCAGAGACCTAGAGTAACCTCCAAAAACCGTGGGCCAGGAAACTTTGTTTCAGTTCTGGTCTCTATGATGATTAAGTAGAGTTCCCTCCATGAGACTGCTCAGGTCCAAACTTTTATATAAATTGTTTCGCGATCTGATTAGGCCTGGTGCCAGCCATGCTTCCCCATGTGAAGCATGTTTACAGCTGGAGTAGGACATGGAGGAGGAGGGAAGGATGATGATCTATCTAAAATCTGGTTTGATGCCCAGAAAATAGGCATATTATGTAGAAAGAAAATTACATCCACATAGATTGCTCCAATGTGCTTTACTTTCTTTTCCCCTTATCTATAGAAACACTGAGCCAGGATACAGACACATCTGAGAAAGATTTGGGGAATATGCCTTCTCTTTGGCTTCTTAAAGCAGGAAGCAGTGCCCCAAGTATAAAGGACTTGAGAATAAAACTGGAAGGCAAATCCACAAGACAGCTAAAACTGACAAAGCCTTGATATGCCAAGGGCTTTTTGAGCAGAAGTAAACATTTCTCCTGAACGTATACATCAGCATTTCTTTAATCTATACCATGAGGGAATTTCAATCAGCCAGCACAGCTGTGCCTTGCAGAGCTGCTGCGATCTCGAGACCCCGCGGCTGCCCCGTTGCAGCCCTTCTCTTGGTGGGACTTTGCTCCTTCTCCAGCCTGTGCAACCAGGGCACACAGACCAGGGTGGTCTCATCCGTGGCTGCCCTCTGCTCATGGGAAATTTGCTGCTATAGCTAGCATGTTAGTGGCTTGGTTATAATGTGGTCTCTTAGAAGAGAAGTGACTGTAATCTGTTCCTGTGTTTTCCCAGAGACTGGCAAGTGTGATGTGAGCTATGTCTAATGGATTATTCTAATGCTGGAATAATTGCTAGTACTTAATTTTTCTTCTAGTTTTTGCTCCAGCTCTGTCCTGTCTTTTCCTGCCTTTTCTTTCTGTGAGATAAACGCTTTTTTTCTATTATTTGCAATATTTGCACTTCTACTTGCTACACTTTTATGCATGAGACCCAGAGGCAAGGAGATACAGAACACCTTAAAGAAGAGTGGTTTTATTGTGTTTAATATTTTCACTCCTGGCAAAGAAATACAAATGCTACCATGAAGTGGTGAGCAAAAAATCTCCTTTCCAGCTTCCTCTACCATTAATGGCGTGTGTATTTTGCTGTGGTTCAGCATAGATTCTAACAAGAAAGCACATTCAGACCTGCCAATTGCTGTAACAGGTGGAAAATTGTTGCTTGCCTTTATGGACCTCGTTGATAATTACTTTAAAACACTCTTATTCTCTTTTTTGTACTATTTTGTAGGTTTCTTAATGAGATCTGCACATTTTTTGTGTACAAGCAAATTAGTGAGTTTGATACAGAAGCTTTTAGAGAGAAGCGTGATACCCTTTTTAAAAAGCTTATATTTAGCTAACCTGTACCTGGGTCTGGTGCAAGTGTTGAGACAGCTGGTTCATTGATTAATCGAGTCACCGTTAAAACCTAATATAATAAACATTTGCTCAATATTGTCTGATTCAGTAATCCTTTGTAATGGCACACAGAAAGTCAATATTCTCCGAGCAATGGCTTTACTATACAACGGATTCATAGTGTAGAGATCCACATAGGAAATTCACAGCAAAATCAATTGGTTTGTTGTATTTTGCCTCGTGGAATGAACCAAAACCTACAAAAAGAAAATAAAGGGTAATAATCCAGGATTGCAGATCCCCCAGTCTGGGTTTACACTGCAATGCTAACAAGCAGGCGGCTGCCATTTAAACAGTGCAAAACCTCTGAGCCTGCTCTCCGTTTTGCTGGTGCCAATGTCAATGACGGGAAATAGTTACTTTTTTTGTTAGCCCAGTATCTTTGTGAAGAAAGTCAAGCTGCCTATCTCCAAAATAAAAGATTGAGGAAATTGGGTTCTAATTGCATTTTGGAAGTAGATATAGGATCCAACAAATGATATCAGTGAGGCAAATTAATTCCTAGTGCAATTACATTGACGTCAGTGGAGTTAATCCAGGGATAAATTTGGCCCGATGTCTCAAGCGTTGTTTGCACAGGAGAAATCTAAATGACAACAAAACCCCTGCGCTGAATCAGAAAGCCACCATATTTGTTCGTTTTTTTTCTGTTGTAATGGCCAAAAACAAAAAAGAAGATGGGCCAAAACCTCACAATATCTGTATTTGAGGTGAAAGTACGGAGTTACGTTCTTTTGTTTGCTGAACTGCTAAATTCTGCTGTATTTATCGTTTTTGTTCTTTTTTTTTTTCTTAAGGTACTCTGCAAAAGGGCAATTTTGTTCTCTTGAGGGAGATCCTGTAAGTTCTACCCAACAAAACCAGTCACAGTTGGAAGCAGGAGACAAGAAGCCACCCATGAGACTAGGCTCCCAGTTTGCTGTCTGCTTTAAGCTCTTCCACGTCTAACTAGGGAGTTCCAGACTAAAAAAAACTAACTAATGAGTTTCAAAAAATAGCTGATACAGGACACAGTGGCCACACTTGCATCATGTATCTTGATACATGAGCTCAGGCTATACCAACCCAACATCGTCAACCACCCAGGTTTAAGGGTGATCTTTGGAGTAAACCAATGGTGAAAAACTGGCCCTACACTCTGCTTTAGAGCAGGCCCAGGTGCATTGGTCTGGTTGTCCAGCTGCTTCCATGTTTCCCCGCTGCCTTACCAGTAAAGTCCTGTGGCCTTTGTTGGGTGGACAAAATGTCATGAAGTCTTTCCTTGTTCCTGTCTGCAAAGGCAGCAGGTGCTTGCAAGGTTATGCAGCTTTATTAGAGGCAATGTAGAGGCACATAACCAGCTCAGAGCTATACGCAAGCTTTAAACTTTCCAGCCTGGACAGTTCAAGTACAACAGAGAAATGCTTTACATTTGCAGGTTTAACTTTGTCAAGCCTGAGTGCTTTGGTACAGTTTACAGAAGAGGTCTGTATGTTCTGTCTGGCTCTTGGTAACACTAGGAAAAAAAAGGAGCTTCCTGGAATGGAGCAAATTTTTGGTTGCTTGCTACAGTTTTATTTATTACCCATTTATGATTACTATGATAATATAAGCCTGCTGCGTAAACAGCATGCCACCTCTACACGTAGACACTGATTTATACATCTCATCATTTACTGAAGATAAAGTAGGGAATAGTCCAGCCAAAAAAGATAGCCAGCTAACCTATTAGCTAGTAAAGCACATATTTTGTTTGGTTGATGTGCTGTTTGGCTCAAAAAAGAGAATAGATATGCTGATAAAAAGGATTATCACATAAATTTCTTCAAGTTGGTATAACTGAATGCAGTGCTGGAGCCGGCAGTTCCTAAATTAAATTTACCCTTCTGTGATGGAGTCAGTAGATTAGTGACTAGACCTTCAACTTTCCAAGTTCTAAGTTAAACGATTGTAGTCACACAAAAGGGGTTTTGGAAAGGCTTGCTTTTCACTTGCTAATTTATCCTTGTGAAGTATAAGGATTTTGGTTTGGTTTCTTTCCAGCGAGGTATGTGTCCTAATGCGCTAAACGTTTAGTAGGGAGCAGAATTTTTATATCAAAGTTGGAAGGCAGATGGTTAAAGTAAAAACGCCGCAGGCTGTCCATTCTAATATATAAACAATGGGATCTTTATGTTTTGCCCGTTCAACATTTCTTGAAAGTTGTTCTTCAGCAAACTGCAGCACCTGCAGTAACCAGAGGCAGCTCTCTTTCACTCACTCCTCTCGTCTATAGCCAAGGTTCATAAGGTGCTGAGTGCCCAGTTTCCATCACCCTCACTTGCTTTCTATGCCTGCTGCTTTCAGAGAAATTAACAGGTGTTTGACAGGCGCTCTGACATAAAATGTATGTCCTGTGTTTGATATCAAGGCAATGAAAATAATTGCCTGCTTCAGTCTAACTGAAAAATAAACATCAGCTGAGCCTTGGAGAGCAAAGGGCTTTTAGGTGTTGAATTATTTTTGAGATATAGCCTGTGACAAGCTCACAACTGATTTATAATTTATAAACCCATTTTATAATACATTGGAAGCAACTGTGTAATAAACTCACAGGCATAGCGCAAGGTAAATGGGTAAAATGTTGTGCATAGATCACAGACTGAGCATGTTAACACACAGTTAACAGTTCCATTTCTATTTAACTGGACTGGCAAAAAGCTGCAAGCGAAGCAGTAAAACATGGAGTACTTGTGTAAGTACCGAGTTGCAGAGGCCACATTTGTTAACCGACTCCTGCTTGAGTCTACTGAAGGCAATTAACCTGTTAAAACACTGCTCCTACTGCTACCAGAGCTCATCCAAATCCTTTCCATTCCTGTAAACTAACTAATCAGCTTTTTGCTGTGACTAGCAAAAAAAAAAAAAAAAAAGAGGAATTCTGCCAGTCAGTCCCATCTGAGCTTTATTCTCTGAGTGTCATATGTCTATCACATATACTGTGTCCCTTGGAATAATAATAATTGAGCCAGGCAGCTGAGTCTTGCTGTGGGTATCTACAGGGGAGGGGGAGGCCCCGATAAAAGACTCATCAGTTTCAGCTTAGTTCAGTAGACATCTGTGCAGCAGAGGACCTCGTGATGATCCTGGCAGCAGCTCTTTTCATTTGGATTTGGCTTTTTGTGCTGAATGCTTTTTGTACTGAGTCCCCGTACCAGCCTGTCTCAGCACTTTCAGAGCCAGAGCTTTTTCTCTTCGTAAGCTCTAGGGTTTTTTTTTTTTTTGGTGGTTTTTTTTTTTTTTTACAGGCCACTGGGTCTGACTGGAGCTGTATCCAGAATTACAGAAACCAGCAACCACCTGTCACCAGGACATTGTGCACAGTGGAGAGGGAGAGGAGTGGGGTGGTGGGGAGGGGGGGGGCATGGGGAGATGGAGAGAGCCAGCTGATTGTAGGGGATTTCTGAGAAGCAGGACTCTTTGCTTATCCATTTGCAAACATGGGAAATGATAAGAGTGGTTGGAAGCTTTGGAGGGAGTGGGGGAAGGGGAAATAGAGAAACGAGAAAGAAAAGGATTAGGGGCTAAAACAGACCCTGCCCAGAAAAGTGTGATAAATTCTTCTTTTCAGATTCCTTTATCACTGGTAGGATTCGTTCTATATGTGATCCCCTCTTAGCTCAGGCACAATCTACATGCACTCCATGTGTTTCTTGCATTAGCGTCATTTGGCAATAAATAAAGACCTGTCTTTTCTGACTCAGTGAAGACTGTATTGCCTACTCCAGTACTAGGGTGAGTATCAGGAAAAAAAATATTCAGTTGCTGATGTCTCCTGATTCAGTCACATCCATTGCACTTTGGACTTTACGGTGATGCAGGTTCAGTAGTCCTCTCATGCAGAGGACTTAGGGTTACTTTCTGACTTGTGGGGCCCCTCTGTTCTCATTTCTTTCCCTCAGAGAGCATCTACAATGGCTGCTCAGTTTATCTGAAACACTACTTTGGATGGTGCAAGCCGTCTTAATAAACCAGAGCATACTAAAAATGTTAAGCCATTTCTGTGGAGAATAATTTTATTGTCTAGCAAATAACAAAGCGCATGGAGATTTACTTTAATACTTTATTTTAAAGTATCAATGATAAAAGCTGTATCATCCATGAAAATATCGAGTTCTTATTGGACAGAATAATATTCTATTCTATAAAGTATGAAGAGCGTTATGCTCCCACAGCATAACAACAGTTGGACAAAATCCTAACCTTTTTTGCCTGGAAAAATTTCTGCTGATGCTGCTAAAGGAGGTCTTTACTGATCTGAAATGTAGCCATCTGAACTACACCACCCATTTTGCCTCCCCCTGTGCCTAATGCAGAAGGTGTTATTCCAGAGGTTAATCCTGAGATCAGGCCTCTTGGAATATGACAAATTGCCCTCTGGAGAAGATGGTTGCTCCTTTTGAGTATGCCCTGTGCTCTAAAACTGAGATTTAGTTAGGCACTGAACTTTCAGATTATTGAAGTTAAATAAGGTGAATCCCCACCCAAAACACCCGCTTCTGTCCCAGTGTTATTAAAAGAAAGGCATGCCAGAACATTAGGCTGACATTTAGTGTGTGTGTCATCATTTTTTGGGTCTTTGCTTTATCCTGTGTATTGTGTAATGCTTGCTGATGTATTTCTTTCAAGTGCTGTAATGCTGAGGTTTTCTCTGAAGTTATTCATCAGGGGCCACTGCCAGTCACAGGGAGTAGAGCAAAAGGTAGAAGGCTCAGCCAGAACAACTCTGTTACTTGTCAAAGGTCCATGTCCTTACAGTCCTGGGCTTGCTCTCACTCCTGATATATTCAGTGAGAAAACTGGGACCTTATGACCTTAAAATGAAGGCATTAACAAGAATGTAAAACAGAGTGATGAGATTAATTTGCTCCTGTGTAACTCAATAATCTTGCAAGTGGGACAAATGAAAGGACATTCCCTGCTTAGCAAAAGCTTCTCTTGCTCTCCTGGTTGTCCTACTTTAGCTTTCTCTGTTTCATTCTCCAACTCAATACAAGACCTTAAGAGTTTGGGACAATAAGAGACAGAAATATACTCAGTCTCCCAAGAATGGGGTAGTGAGTGCTGCTAAACCAGGACAGTAGCACATCGCTTGGCTACTCAAAGGGATATAGATTCACACTAATGAATAACTGAGCCAGTCCATATTTATTCCTTCTTGTGACAATAGGTACAAAATATGTATAAATAATGTATAACAATATGATGCTTTCATGAAGATATAAAAGATATAATCTATTTTTAGTAGAGGGGGTTACATGTGTCTTCCTTGGGGACTTCAAGATGCAAATGATTGCTTCTCACCTTCACTGATGAGAGGCAACCGCTGTAGCTGTCATAAGGCTGGAATATTATTTTGGGTTTTCTTCGGTGTGATACTTAAGTATTAACATCAAAAAGTAAAAGATGCAATGTAATACGTAATGACTTGATTAATTTCAATTCCTGTTTTTACCTCTGGGTTTATCAAAGACTCTGGAGGCACAGAATCATGGATACGTACCAAGAAAATCAGAAAAAAACAGCTGTACCTCTAAGTAACATAAGGCGCTGGTTTTGTCAGTGACCTTTCCCTGCATATAAGTTACAGTTTTTAATTTACTAGACGTGTGACTGTGTCATACAGCATAAATATGTGCATGTGTTACCTAGTTCTGTTGAACCATAATTTTTCGATGGTTTCAGTAACTAGTATGCCTGAGAACCCAGGAGGGATCAGGAATTTAGTTTATTCCCTGCAGAAATAAGAAATTAGTTTTGCAAGAGGTAACACAACAGAAGGAGCACAGTATTATTAATAAGATGTTGGGGATATGAACACACTGCTTATGACTTACTTATCCACTGAGAACAACTTTGTTTCGAGAGATGATCTCCTCCAAACCAACAACCTTCTTACAAGACCTGCTTAATGCCAGTGAAAGTCAACTCTATATAGCATCTTCACATCTCTTAATGTCGCATGTTTGGCTTTAACTTGCAAGCTAAATGTACCAATGCATTCATCTTCTTTCTTCTCTGCTATTTTCTATATGGGCTGTACTAGGTCATATACTAAGTCATAATTTTGCCCTTGGTTTCCATCAAAGTACCCGGTAAGCCTTATTCAAAATATATTAAAGGATTTTACTAACTTCATCTGAAATGTCCCAGTTTTTACTTTATTTTAATCTTTGAAGGATCTCTCCCTGTACATGAAGTTATTAAAAAATACCGAAATCCTTCAAACTATCCCTAAAGCAAGAAGGTTCTTCCTTCCTCGGAAATCTTAGTGCATTAGAACAAGGGGAAAGGAGAGATGTAAGTGAACCAGGCATAGCTGATACTGGAAACTCCTATTTGTTGCCGGCACCTGCCTGTGGCCAACTTACAGAGGCACTGGAGTAAAGAGCCTTCCACTTTCTTTCTTAAGAAAGTCTTAAGGTATTCCTTAAATTACTTACTTCCATTTAAAACTCAACTGGGATAATTTGAATAGCCAAAATTTCTTGAATAAGTTCACTGAATTACAGCAGTTCAGTTTGGATTATATACTGACAAATAATTTTTTCTGATCTTTCTCAAACTTTATGGAAGAAGTGACATGACAGTCATGTAAAACTTTATCTCCTGAATGAACTTGTTAGTGTGAAGTATTAAAACTAAATTTTGAGGCTCTACTCATTTCTTAGCTATTTGGAGGTTCTGAAAATCCTTTTTTATGTTCCACTTTGTCTTTATATATATCTTAGACCAGGATAGCTGAAATTTTCAGCTTCTCAGGGAATTAGAAAACACTTGAGGTGAATATTAAAATTTATGAAGTTTATCCTCCTGCCATTGGACCTGGCCTCAACAAATAGAACCTCTGAGGCTCTGCTTTTGGAAAAAAAAATTGTATCAGTGCAGATATCTTCATCCATCAAATACTTATTTATAAACATACCATTTTTCATTTAACCATAAAAATGGCACTCTTCAAAGATGAGGATTTCTATGTCTGTAAGCGATATACCAACATAGCTGCAAAAATAAACTCAGCCATCCTTCCCCTACAAGGACAAAGTTCTGTTTACAGATGGGATCACTGACTTGAGCAAGCCACAGCTCTCTTTCATCCCACACCCAACAACAACCTAATGGCCTCAAAAGCTTCATGTAATCATAACAGGTACCTGCTCCCGGCTTGCCAGTCCCATGGCAATTCCAGTTTGCTGTCTTAGAGCTTTTGTCTAGTCTGGTCCCTACTGGAAGAACGGTAGCCTCAGGAATTAACTTTTTGATTAGTCTGAAAACTCAATCATCTTAGCAGAAACAGTAGGAAAATGCCTGCCTGAACAGAAAATGGTAATTCTGTTTTCACAACTCTCATTCAGGCTACGCACCCACCTGGAAGAGGACACCTAAGCAATGTTGGTTCTCCTGTGCTTCTTTCATTGTACTTACAATACAATATCTATTTCATTAAGTTGAGGAGTAGGAGGAATGAAGCTCAGTGAGAGCAGCAGCAGCAGAAATAGCAGAGGCAATAGTCAAATAAATATACACAATGCTTTTGTTAGAGAGAAGGTATTTTATCAGGGTTTGACTTGGGAGGAGCCTTCCTCCTCATTAATTTCCAAACCACACACTTTTACCTCTTAAAAAGCATATGGATGCTATATTTAAAACACAGTCTGAAATTGGATCTCTGGGACAAATATGAAACCAATACTACACTGGTACTTTGACAGCTGGTGTAAGCGTAGGTAACTTCTGAGTGTTAAGCATGATGAAAATGAGGGAAACAAACTCTGACCTCCTTAATGTTAACCTGAATTTAAACTGGGTGGTGCTTAGCCTTTGCAGATGACAGCAGATGGCTATGACAAGCTTGCTGAGAGGAAGTGCTGGGGCTCAGGAGAAGCCAACGACCGATGTGGCGGATTGTTACCCAGACAATTCTGGACAAGAATCGAAGATGATCCTCAAGACATTATGGCAATGGCATAAAGAGGTAAAGTTGGAGTAAGATAGCTTAAAAAATCACACCTGTCTGAGATTCTCCCTTGCCATTTTTCAGTGCTAAGCCTGTAAGTAAGCCTGTAACTTTGTGAGTTATGCCTGGTTTTTTACGTATGGTGTGGTTTCCTTACAGGATACTATTCCAAATTTTAATCCTCCCATTTCTGCCTGTGGTAGGAGGAGGTTTGAATAGTCCTTCAAAAATGGGCTGACATGTGACACACAATCAGATGACAAGAAAGATGTGTTGGATGACCATACAGCAGATGCAGATCAGGTCTCATGTCACCACATTTTTGGTACAGGGAGTAACTGGTGTACATGTACTCTGGTTCAGGGGAGTTAATGAATGGGGCACAGTATGTTCTCTGCACATTCTTACAGGGCATGTCTTTCAGCAGCATCTGTTTGTTTGTTTCTGCTGCTTCCCTGAACAGTAAAAAGGCAAAATATAGTGAGGGAAATTGTGTGCTTTTTAAAAAATTATTATTTTATTATTATTTTTGCTATTGACTTGGTACACATACACTTAGAGGGTTCTTCTGTGGCTGAAAACCTGGCCCTAGCCAAGTCAGCATGGGGTTTGAAATAGCTCAGGTTATGGCCCGTAGATGTCGAGGTCTTGGCTGACATACTGAATTACCGACATTTCTTCAAAGCTGTTCCCATTTCACGCTTAAAGACTTTGTATCCTAAGAGGTCTTGTAAAGTAATGTTTATGGACATGCAGTTAAATGCATAATCAAATGGCTCTTAAGAAATCCAGGAAAGGATCATTCTTGCTACTTCTTTCTGTTTCCTTTTCCCATTAGCTTAGACCCATCTCCTTCCCGCTCTCCCCCTCCCTGGGGAAGCCGTCTGTCATGAAGTGGCTGTGCCACAGCAGGATGGGGATCTGCATTTCAGTCGTGGGAGCGTGGGTGTTCTGGGTCACCCTCCAGCCCACGCTCAGGACACTGATGCCGCTCTTGGTCCCCCAGTCACTCCAGACCACGCTGCCCAGTTAGATGCTCACCGATCCTCCGTCGTGCCACGTTTGTCCTGCTCCTGCGGCACTTAGAGATGCTCCTCAACCCTCTTGTTTCTTCTTTTGCTGTTGAGCGTGAATTCTAGCGGGGGGGAAGAAATCCAAGAATTCATAACAAAAACACAGGGGAAAAAGAGCGTCTCCATTGAAGTTAATAATCAGCAGGGTCCAAATTACCTCTTATTAGCATTTATTTTACAAAAGAGGCAGGGTATAATTTCACGATAGATTCAGATTTGGAGAGGGACTATAATCAGCCTCCTGAAGAGCTCTGCCTGAAGTACATGGTTGCTTATTTCTTTTCCAAATTACACCGCTCCCTTTCCCTCTCT
>NW_009623357.1:0-3264 GCF_000690535.1 Cariama cristata
GTTGGGTGACAGCGGGGTGTGGGTGGGTCAGGAGGGGGAAATGATGGGGTTCGGGTGGAAGATGATGCTTGGTGCTACGTGAAAGTCTGGGAAAATTGTGTGCAGAAATGAGGAACAGCGCATTTCACAGAACTGCTTACTCAGAGAGGACACTGATTTTGTGATGGTGATGTCCTCCTCTGTTGGTTAATTACATTCATCCTCTTGAGTTTCAGGAAAAAAGGATGAGAAAATGCTATGCTTTCAGAAGTACTATTTTTAAACCAGGAATCAGATTTGAGTCCATGCAGCTCATAGTTAAATCATAACCGCAGCATGAGTCTGTAACGCACTGTTATATCTTGGTTGCTAACTGTACATCCTGAGGGCATAAATACAGTGCTGGCGTTTCTAGTGGATTGAGGTGGGAGGCAGCTGTGATGATGATACAAGTTTCTTGTAATAGGCAGGGTAATAGCCCCTAAAGATGAACAGGTGCAACTTGTGCACCTACAGCAAGAATCAAATGGCATTGCCATCAAATGAGGTGTAACTTTAGTGCGCATAATTAAAAATACTGGGTGTTTTTTGGAATCAAAGTATCTCTTCTAATAACTAGCGTCACCATAATGTTCTTATTATAAAAAGGCAAAGCCCAGAATGTTCAGTTCTGAATGCCCAAAGCAGAACTTTTTTCTTGCTTAGACACCAAAACATAATGTATTCATTGCCATAGGTGCTGCATGATCCTAAATATGTCAACTTAGCATTCTGACAAATGCAGAGGTTCTGTTGGTGTAGGATTTCCAAAAGAACTGACCTTAAATATTGATTTAGGATCTTAGTATAAAGTATTTGGATTACTGTGATGGAAATTGAAAAAAAAACTCTGTAAAAATTAACTTTAATGGTGGTCTAACAGATAAATTACATGCTTCCATTAAAAGCATGTATTTAATATCCACGCATCTAAGGCTGGACAGCGTGGACTTTGAAGAATACTGGTACAGCTGATACAGAAAGTGCTATTCAACAGTCTGCAGAGTTTTAAGAATAATTTATAGCCAAATTGTGTGCTTTCCCTTGTAAGTAGGGAGCCTGTCTGCATCGCAGGTGGGCCAGTGTTTGAAGCTTGGATTCCAAGGCAGTAGCTGCCTCTGAAAGTAACTGTGATGTGTGGTTTGTTGCGTCCTGCAGTTGTGATGCTGTGCTCTCGGGTAGCTGTGACAAGGTATGATGTGTTCCTTAAATTCAGTGGGTCAGAAATGTAAAATGGGGTTCAAATTTTGCCTCTCAGCAGGGATGATTTCAGATCTAGCCATAAAATAAGACGGAAGCTACTTTAGCAGTGCCTGTTTTGGATCATTTCAGGAGAAGCTATTTCTAATTACTTTGCATTTACCAAGGGGCAGAGAACTCATGTGCAAACGGTTCCTGCGGAGCGGTTAGAAAGGCATTTGATAGTGTTCTGAGTTATTTCAACTATTTGAACTTGCTTTGCTCTTGGGTTTTTTTTTAGCCTTCCATCTTAATAAAGTGTACCCTGAGGACTGGGACTTACCAGAGTTTGGATCTTTATTTTCTTCCTCCTGGGGTACCTTCCCTCTGGGTTATGGTAGTTTTCTAGTCATTCTTCAGAATCCTGGTATTAAGCATATGCTTCTTTTATAAAATAGGGATTGGATTTTGAGTACAAAACCAACTAGGTAATTTTTTTCCCTATAGATTGAAAAATTATTAATACTGGTACTTAACAGTATCAAAAGCCACAGGCAAATCTAGCTGCGTGCAGAGCCTGGTCATTACAGGCTTTAATGCTTGCAGAAGAGGTATGTTGCAAAAATAAATTCCTTGCGTGGCTGATTTTATTTTTTCCGAGAAGTGGATGTGAGATTGTTGAAAGGGTTTTGGATATGTTCTGCCCTTTTGATCAGTTGAAGTTGGAGGTTGCCCTGGTGAAGCCAGAACCATACCCAGCAAGGAAAAGTGGGAAGAGCATGTATTGTCTAGGTTTGGTAGAGCTGTAAAGCAGTATTTTCCACCAGGACTAATGGGATGCCAACAAGTAAAGGCATAGTTGGAAATAAAGATTGTACTTGGATTTTTAGACAAAGTTGTAGATAAAGTTCCTATGTAAAGGGAACATTGGAATCTAAAATCTAAAAAAAAATCTAAATCTAAAACAATCCTGTAAATTATCAGGGTTGATTAGAAAAAAATGCTGGTATCTGATTAAAAGCATCAGTTTGATGTGGTGATGGTGTTATATGTGGTTCCTGTGATGGACCTGTGAATTCAGAACATAAGTTTGTCACTGGTTTGGCTGAAGGAAGCACAGAGTCATTAAAAGACCCCCATAAGCAAAGCTCAGAGGTACTGAGGCAGCTTATGCTCTGTGTGAAACCAATTTTCTCCAGCTATCCAGGAGGAAAGGGCTGGCAAGAAGACGGTGGATCTCAAAAAATAAATGTGATTAGGTTAATTCAGAAGAAACTGCTTTAGATTTCCCTGCTGTGGCTAAGAATTACCATGCAGCCAAATACTGCACATCAGCTGTCATACGGTAACATTTTACACCCACAGTATGCATTTTCTAGCATGCAAATCAAACCTTGAACACATAGTCCCTAAAGCACAAGGCGAGACATCATCTCTGATGTGGATATTTTATTAATATGAAGAACTGTGTGAGATTTTAGACCAATACTTTTCCCTGACACTCAGTAGGAATTGTACAGCAATCCTGGGGCTGTGTTTGCACAAGCAAATGGGTAGCTTTAATTTATCACTGGAATGGCTTCATGTGGTGCAGGTGGAAGTTGCAAAGTAAATAATATCTACCCCTCTAGATAATTTACACTTGCAAAGATTTCTAGTGTGCAGATAAGGCTTGTGTGTACCAGGTAAGCTGTATGTTTTACTGAATTCCTTAGGTTTTGCCCTGACTAAAAGCATTATTGTTCTGTGGTTTAGCATGGTTTCACTGGTGGCTGCTGCTTATAGTAATTTTATTTCTTTGCCAAAGACTTGTACATCTTTGAAAGATGTTCAGCTGGCTGCTGACAGTTTAACTGAAACAATACATTTTCATCAATTTAAACTGATCCAATTTAGTTAATTGAAGAACTTTGAGTCATTCATTGTTTCAGAAATCTCCTTGTAAAGAAAAGGAACACATCTGATACAATACTTTATTAACAGATCATAACTAATCGAGGTAGCCTTCACTAGGCATTTGCCTTTTCTGTGAAACTTTCCGTGCCTCTGTGAGCTTTCTGTTCCCTC
>NW_009623357.1:3281-9534 GCF_000690535.1 Cariama cristata
TATTTAAGATTAGCATAGTATATTTTTGAAACATAGCAAAGAAATTTTCAGCTAAGACTGATTTAGCTGCATGTTATGTAAAGGAAAACCTTCATATTTTCTAAAGTATTTGCTGTCCTCACTGTAAGAAGAGTTTTGGTGGTCTAGTAATTACAACTGCAGTGCATTACAGTGCTCTGAGGCTTCTCATTTCTTTTGCTGTGAAGACAAGTGTTGTACCAAGATCTGCCATACTCTACATAGTGTAGATTTCTACATGTTTTTTATATATATGTGTGTTTTGTTAAAGACTGGTGATGTTCTCTTTCTGTTTTAGTCCACGAAGGCAGCCCACTGGGGGAACTTCATCGCTGTGTCCGAGATGGTGTAAAAATCAATGTCCATATCCGCACTTTCAAAGGGCTTCGTGGAGTCTGCACAGGGTTTTTGGTTGCATTTGACAAGTTCTGGAATATGGTAATTATTGTTCTAACCCTTGATTTATAACTGCTGTATTGAAAACTTGAAATTTGCAACAGATTTAAGCAAACTACATTTTGAGAATATTAATATGGTATTGCAGTTCATAAAGCAAATTTGCTCTGGCACTGGGTGCTGGGTTTCAGACATAAGTGGTGCTTGGTGTTGGATTGGCATGTCTGAGAAGTGCCTAGCCATCTTAGAGAGGTTTTAGGTAAGAGAGAAGCTTTGAAGAGTTCCCAACATCTTCAAAGGTTTTGTGTAAAAACCCAGGAAGGTAGAATATGAGGAATACCAGAAGCTTCCAAAGCTTTCTCTGCAAAACCCAATCTTCTTATAGTCGTTGCCACTTCTCTGTTTTCTTTCACTAACACATCACTGGTATGTCAATTACAAAAGCTTTTCCCTGTGTTCTACCTCATGAAGATCTTAAAGACCGTGGATGGAAAAGCAGCTATCAAATATTGTGAGCCTGGAGCTGTGAAAAGTTTGGAGGGGAGGTGGGGGAAGGATTTTGCAGGCAAAGCTCACAAAGATTTTCCAAGTAGTGCAGAATGGATGCTAGGCTTTTCTGTTGCTTTTATACCTCAGTACAACTTAGATGAATAAGAAACGAGCTCCAAAGCACAGCTTGTTCCTGGGATGGATTTTCTCTCAGATAGAACATAATTTCATAATGCTATGACACAAAAGCTGGTCCAAAGCTGCCTCATGTTTTCTTTTAATTTTGACCTTTCTGTTTCTTTTATCTTCTTCTAGGCCCTGACAGATGTGGATGAGACATACAGGAAACCAGTAATGGGCAAAGCTTTCTATGCAGAACCTCAGCTCACACTAACCCATGTAAGTAACCATCTCCAGTTTTAATTTTTCCTTAGTATCTCCTTTTTCAAAGTAGTAAAACAGGAGCATTGATTGGAAAAATATATTTACATTTGAAATATTTTGCATTCTTTTATTACAGATGAGTCTAAAATGACTTGAACTGGGGAAAAAGAAAGAAGTTTTCTGATCTTTTTGAAAGTACTTTGGCCATAGTTCAGTGTTACAGAAGTTCCACTTTAGAGTTCCTAATGTCAGATCACAGTTGCTGCTGCTGCTTAGTGTAATATACTGACCTTCTATAAGCTCACTCTTTGCTTTTTGATTTATTTGTTATGTGCATTTTTTGCACCTGTGACTGATCCGGTCCACATTTGTCCTGCCAGGTGATTGGGCAGTGCGTAACTCTGATACTAATGTTCATGGAGCGACAATCTTTGTCTCCAGCCAGCGAAACAGTATGTCTGTTTGCTCACTTGAACTTCTAGTCTAGGTACTGTGAAGCCCAAGATTCCGCGTGTTGCTCCAAAGCAAGACACTTTCTAGGATCCAGCTGCAAAAAAAGATGTTTGTGAAGTTGAGAACTGATGAGATGATAGATGAACTTCTGAACACTAAAGGAAAAAAAAATGTGACAGGGCTCTGCCTATTGAATGGCATGGCTCTGGGCATTTTGAACAACAGAGAAACATCACAAAAACTTTTAAACAGTTTCATTGTGAGGAATTTGCTTTCAAATTCCTGCCATTTAAGTCTATTTTCTGATAGATCCCACCCTTCCTTTTTTAAAGATTAGTTAAAAATAATCAAGTTGTCATTGTTCCTTTAGCCCACTCTCACAGGGATTGGCTTTCCATCCTGTTGCTGGGAAGAGACAGGGTAACTGAGAATCCTTTTAATTTGTCAGTATTTCATAAAAGCTTGCCTGCTGCCACAGTAAAAGCATTTTCTTTTCCAGTTTCAGCACTATGTATTCTTAGATTAATGAGTTCATATAGTGCTTTGGATCTGCCGCTCTAGCTGTTACTATTTTTCTATTTTTTTGTGGTCTGCTCACCTCCCAGAATAGCTGCACGGCATCTTTTAGTTTGTTTTGGGGAATGCAAAAGGTCCATCATTTTTTCAGCATACACTCTTTGCTGATTGAGGCCCCTTATCTTAGGGATTCATATCCTGCCTGAGGACACAAGGATGGAAATCTCTCTAATACTATTTGACAACATTACAAGAGTGCTGGGTAACGTGAACTAACAGAGCAACTTGGTAGCTGTCTGTTGTTCCTGACCAAAGTTAAATGCTACTGCACATCAGTATTGCTCCCTAAATTAAATTCCTCGGTGCTCACATAAAGACATTCATGCGCATGCAAGAGATCCATTCATGTTATGTCACTGTTTGACTTTGGCAAGAAAACATAGTCTTTATTGCTGGTAAAGTTTCTTCACTAATTGTGTATTGTGAGCTCTGATTTGGGATCATATACGCAAATACTACGTAGAAATGCTGAACAAGCAGCCTCTCTTGTTTTGTGAATGTGGTCATATACACAAATGTTCTTTTACAGCTGTTTGACAGACTCAAGCTGCAGGAGTCCTCAGTAAAGAAGGGAGCTGACTCTCTTGTGTATATGACCACATTCATAAAACAAATGTTCTTTTACAGCTGTTTGACAGACTCAAGCTGCAGGAGTCCTCAGTAAAGAAGGGAGCTGACTCAAAGACTGTCTCAGAGGAGCTAGCCCTGACAAATGACTCTCGGATGCCGGGACTGAAAGTTGGATCAGGACGAGGGAGAGCAGAAGATGAGCGCGAAAGGCAGAAACGCTTGGGCAGAGCTGGAGAAAAGAAGATGCCAGGTGACAGTTTGCATCTGGCTGCCAGAGGTGAAGCTGATGTGGGCAGCGGGACTGCCCACACAGAGGGTGCCAGTGCTGGTGGTACCCGTGCAAGAAGCCAGTCACGGAGAAAAAGGCGGCCCAAAGTGGATTATCAACAGGTGTTCACACGTCACATAAACCAGATTTTTATTCGAGGAGAGAATGTCTTGCTTGTCCATTTAGCACATTGACTTGGCTGAGCCTTTGTCAGTGTATTTATTTGATAGCATAAATTGCTGCTGTAGCTCTCATTGCTATTTAGCATTCTCATTAAGTATGATCATACTGTGACTGGTTTCCCATTGCCGTGACAAGGCAGGGGAAATAATTCTAACTGGAGCATCCTGAGCTTCATGCCAAAGCAGCCTCCTTAGATCTCTGTTGGGGGTCTCAGGACAAGGTCAGCAATACAGTTGTTTCTGTGAGGTGAGGGAGGTAAGCACAGATCCCATTGCTCCCTAAAAAGAAGCTAGATGGAGAGGGTTGGATGAGAATTTTGGTGTACTCAGTTATAGGAGCTAATTGTCGCACACGTTTAAGGAGCTTATGATTAGATCTCTGTCTGAAATGAATCACAAATGCTATTTTGCATGTCCTGAGTAATCTAAAGAGAAGATTGCTAATGAAAGCAACAGTTTATCTGCTGTTGTTACATGGATGTCCTCTCTTTACAAACATCTTTCTGACAGTCATTTTGAAATAGTCCCTAAAAAGGTGGAGTGACATACTACGGATGGCTATTAGCCTCTTCTTCATAGTTAGCTGTGTAATGCCCTGTGTGATAGAAAACCTCTTAGTTGAAAACTGCTCTTTTTCTGTAAGCGATGGCAGGACTTCAGTTTGTTTTCAATATCGAAGCATAGGCTTCTATTTGTAGTGCTGTGCTTTAGCTCTGATTCACCAGCAAGCAGCTAACGTAGCTGATCCAGGAACCTCCATATTTGGCGTTTATCTGTGAATGTTGTGGATGCAGATGGAAAATTGTACTTTTATATTTCACCCATTCGCTACTTAGTGTAATAGTGAAGTTTGCAACGATGTAGTTTTTCTTCTCAGATTTAAGTGTGTTTACTGAGCACAATTGTACTGTATCCAAGAGGCTTTCAAGTTCCCTCTTTTGAAGCTAGAGGTGCTGTGTCTCCAGCAGTTCTCACAGAGCAGAAATCTTCATGGGTCTTTCCTAGCCATATGAGTGATGCATCATCTCATTCCAGTTGAACTGAGCTTTGGAGGTATGCCTAAAAATGTTTTGAAGTATAAAAGTCAAACACTGCTCATGGGTGGTTTTATTTTAGCAAGAATTGTTAAGCTACTGTAGGTCAGGCCAGCCTTCTGCAGGTATAAACAGCTTTCCAAGAGAGCTACATGCAGAAGTTTGAGAGTAAATGAAGCTGTTACATTATCTAGTCTGTTTAGTTGTTGAAGGACACTAGATTTCACACTGCTATTCCTGTTTTCATCTCAACTACCTTATGCTTTGCAGCAGCTCCATGTGTTTAAGATGAAGTAGGGGAAATTGCTTTATAGCAGGTCTTGTATTGCATATAGAGGTCATGAGTCCTCAAAACGAGTGACTGTACTCTCAGAGACATGTATATCTGTTGCTGCAAATGCAGCATACTGCTTGCTTGTTGTTATGGGTATGTCTGGTGTTTGGATGAATTACAGAAATCATTTAGCAGGAGTTCCTGGACACACAAAGCAGCTGTATGCCTCTGGGGGAGCCTGAAACTTTTATGTCAACATTTCAGATGACTTGGGGCTTGGATCAGCTCAGCCACTGAGCTGCAAACCCAAATTCAACCTGGGACACAAGTGCCTCAGAATAAAAAGTACTGTTGAGGCAAAACAGTTTCATCAAGAGTGGGGAAAAAAATTATCTACAGTTTCTTATTATGCATAGCTTTATTGCTGTAATCCTTTCCTACTTTGAACTGAGACTAGGCACTAAAAAGATTCTTTTCTTGGAGGTTCGTGTTTCCTCTCCTTTTGTGCTGTTCTTGTTTATGTTCATGTGACCTGCAGTTCTTCCCTTTTGGGTTCCACCCCCGCCCCCCGTTCTCCTGTCAGTACTTTGTCTCCTCGGGACATTCTAAACTCTGGTTTAGGAAGATTGTTCTTGTATTCGCACCTAGCTGTCCTGGCTTTCTGAACCTTTACTGGCTGGCTTTTTACGTGGTTGCCAACTAACCAGAACCCTCACAAGTTAGTAGAAATGTGTGAAGCTAGAAACAAAGGGCTTATTTCTACTCCTGACTTCTCAGCAGCTTTTATTGCAAGTGAGTATTTTTCTTCATTACGTTTTTAGTTGTGGGTTGTTCTTTTCCCTCTGCATTCTGAATGTTTTGGTTTTATTTCAGTTGCTTGGGATGACCTATCTCTGCCTTTTCCATTCATACCAAAGGCTACTGGTTTTGACTTCTTTCCTTCATACTTGACCAAAGGGTGTCAGATCTCCACTCAGGCCTATGTACTATGACATCTAATTGAATACTTGCTTTTCTTTACCTCATATTCTTAATTCTCTTTGTCTGCCTAGTTTATACTCCCTCGTGCATTAAATAAGATACAACTGCCATGAATGTTCTTGTGGCTGTACTGCCCTCCTTCCTTGTCAGTTGACACTTCACCAAGTTCTCAGTTGCTACTCGAGGTCTCAGTATTTCCTCTCATCAGAAGTTTTTCTCTGAAACCTTGCAGGTGTTACTTGCTTCACATCTACATGTTTCTTTTTTTACATTTTATGAAAAATGCTGGTGCTTAGACTTGCTTTTGTGCCTTGATTTTTGTATCGTCACTGGCCGGTTCTTCCAAAATCATCACCTCAGTCAACAAACCTGGTTAAGAATTACACCGTTTGTCTGCTTTTTTATGCTCTACCTCATTATTAAACTATTCCTCCTCTATTGTCATTGTTGGAGTTATTCTCATCTGTGGAGTTGGTTAAAATTCTCTCTTCCAATTTAGATTTAATACCTTAATTGGTAGTTCTTAGTTTGTTTCCTACTTCCCTCTCCACCTTTCCTTATTTCCAAGCTGCTTCCTAAATACAGCCTCTTCTATAACTTCAGATCTTCCAAAATGTCTTCCCTTTCC
>NW_009623357.1:9565-13103 GCF_000690535.1 Cariama cristata
TACTTTTTCTGACATTGTATCTATTTAAAGTCCATTATCAAAATGGTATTTTATGAATTTTGTCTCTTTCAAACATAGCATTTGTGATTTTGTCTCTTTCAAGCATCATGGTTGTGACTAAGCAAGTGATCTTGTGTGTGTGTTGTCACTTGCATGTTTAATACTTCATATAAAGTTGCTCTTTAAATAAAATAGAATGTGATATTCTGAAATGAAGTCTTCTACCTCAGTTAAGTATTCTTGTAAATCTGTTTCAAAAAAAAACCCCACAACCCTTGGAAACAAATGACCTTTGGTTCTTTTAATTGTTTCTGGTTGTTTCTTCCCATGTTTTTCCTTTTCCAAACTCAGCATAAAATTCAGGTTCTTTGTTCAAAAAGCTGTCTGCTCCTAGTCATTCCTCTATTGCTACAGTGTCACAAAGATGGTGTGAGCGTAGACACCTGAAGTCATTATGCTAAACAATGAAGAGTAGGAGTAGGAGGCAGTCTTAAGAAACAGAGAGCTGTGTGAAAGAGCTTTGGGCCAAATATAAAGAACTCTCTGGAAAGGATCCACGTACTGGTTGCAACCTGTCCAGTATTTCTGGGACATTGTTCAGCCTGGTGCTCAGCAGTGATTCCTAAAGCATGTTTACCAAATTACTGCAAGGAGCAGTTTTCTGAACTACCTTTGAAGAAGTGTTGTGATAATTTGAGAATTTTTTAGGATCATGTCTAAAATAGCAGACAAATATGAAACTTGTGAAATGTTATGATGCCAGCTGCAGAAACGATGTAATGCATTGATCTTGGAATGTGATGTCACAGATAGATCTCACAGTGTCATACATCTTTTCATTGCCAGCACAGTTCACCAAGTCTCATGGTTACTTTAAGAGTGGTGGTTTTATTTGTACGGTGATATAATTCTAGGGACCTTTGCAGGTAGTCTGAATGGTGTTTTCATGGAACCATAGCACAAAACCTTACTATGCTGCGGAGATGCAGGGAAACTGGTAGGGAGAATCAGGCTGAGAGCTGCAGTGTTACCCTACAGTTATGGGTATCATGGCTGGGCTTATTTCTTGGGAAACTTTTGCACAGGTCCTTCATTTTTATCAAACAGTTCTTAAAGAGGGCTGTGGTAGTAGAACAAATAAGGCCCAAAGGGAAAAAAGGAGCTTGTAGAAAGTGTGGGTTTAGTTCCTTCTCTCAACTGACTTGTCTGGCTTGTTAGTTGCCTGGAGGTTTGGTGGTTGTGTTTTTTTTTCCTGATCTAGAGACAGGTACTTAGTATGTCCTCACCAGGTGATTACTGAAGTAGTTGGTGAGTACTGTTTTCCATCTGCTTCTTGTCCTTCAGTTTCTGGATTCATTTTCTGGTCATTCAGTTTCTGGTGCAGCTTTCCCTTCTATATCATTTGGAAGCAGGGCAAGGTCTCTCAGCAGGAGTAGGCTTGACTGCCCACTGTTTTTTTTTTTCCCCCTCCCTAAGGAATATTACCCCATCTAGTTTTGTATCCAGGTAGCTTTTGGCTATTCTTGATTTTCATGCTATTCTCTGCAGACTTTTGGAATTATTGGTCAGAAGAATTTTGTGTTGGATCGGTTGGAGTAAACTGATTTTTTTTTAATTTTAAAATATTTTTTTAACTTATTTTCCTTCCCAGAGTGCTAGGTTTTCCTAGTTTGCTGTTGCAGTCATTTGCTTGCACCTATGAATCACCATGGATGAAGAAGTGTCCAGGAAAAAAGAAGCAGAGAAAAAAGATGTCTAATTTTTGTTCAGTTTGACATTCTGTCCAACATGCTGCCCACACTTACTGGCACTGACCTGAATGAGACAGGTGGAAACAATGATTTCATCCAGAATCTTGAAAGGAAAAGGAAAGGCAGCAGGGACAGCAAACTGTGAAAACCCTCTGAGTTTCTGAAGATGTGTATCTCCAGGTAAACTCCCTGTCTTTGATTAAACAGATCAGAATTATAACCACCATCTTAAACTGCAAGCTCTGCAACCGGATATAATTGGAAGGCACAGTACTACACCCACGGTACTACACCCTTTCAGAGGCAATGCAGCAGCAGTAGCAATGATGCAGTGATGCCTTCAGCCAGGCAAGCTCTTTTCTGAGAAGCTGTTGAGCTATATGCTAGTGTCTCCCTCAAAGCGTAACTGCAAAATACTGCAAATTAGTATGAAGATGTTTTCTCTCCTGCCTGCATTGCAAAGTGTAAAACATAAATGCTAAAGTATGCATTTTCTGCAGCCCAAAACTATTTTAGTTCATGCTTTCGCTTCTTGATACTGGCTTAAAAATTTGAAGTTTGTACTATAGCAATCCTCAGACAGTCTTTGCTGTAACATTATGAAAGGCCAACACTTACCTTCATTTTTCAGTATTATTTCTAGTATTGCAGATTGAAGTTTGTACTATAGCAATCCTCAGACAGTCTTTGCTATAACATTATGAAAGGCCAACACTTACTAGAAATAATACTGAAAAATGAAGGTATTGCAGAATTTGTGGCATTCTTACTGTAATTAAGGTATTGCAAACCAAAAATATCTATTCCTAAGGATATTATCAAGATGCACAAATGGAAACGTATCAAGCCACAACTGGAAGACAAGATGATAAAGAAATACTTCTTTCCTTCTGGTGAAGGAAGATGACTTTCCTAGAGTGAAATAGTAATTTCAAAGCTAATTCTCCCAGTTTGCAGGCTTGATGGTAGGTGAGCCTAAACAGGCTGAAACTCAAAGTGAATTAAGCATGCACAAAAAACAGAGCTCAAAGAGGCATGGCTCAGTTTGCAGACTTGAGTATCAACAGTCTAACTTTACAGTGAGAGTTTCTAGAGAAGCAACTCCAGTTTACAGTCCTAATGTCTACAGCATTAGCTCCATGCAAAGTTTACTTGGCATTATTATCCTCACCCATAAGATGCTGACAAATACAAGGGTTCATGATGTGCTGTCCTGTATTACCTTTTTCAAGGTGCTGCAGTGTTACATAGTGGTGAAATCTGACTAGGTGGACAGAGGAAGACGAGGTGGGCAGTTACAATAGGAACTCAAGGGGAAAGACCTAAAATCTTAGTAATATCCTTCTAGCTGATGAGCTAGAAGTCTAGCAAAGGAGGATAGAGTCCAAGCTGAGCTTTGTTTTTCAGTTTACCAAAAATATTAATACCCTAGTAGAGTATACTTGGACTGAAATAAGAATATACTCAAGTTTTCATTTAGAAACTTTAACTTGGTCAGACTTTTTTCCAGCAGTGCCTGTGTCTCACCTTCAGATAAACATTATTATTTTTTTAAAAGTACTGTGCTGTTCATGTAGCCGGTAATGTTCATTTCACATCTAAAAGGTGCTTTTAAGAGCCACTGTCATTAAAAGGACATACCCATTTTAAGGAGGTTACATGTCTTTTCTTCTATTCTGACTTATAACCTAAGATGAAATTGGCAACAGATGAATGTAAGTAAAGCTGTTAAAATTTGCTTGGAAAGAAAAAACAATTTTTTAAAAATCACAGCTTTTTCTGTCAGG
>NW_009623357.1:13130-18109 GCF_000690535.1 Cariama cristata
CAGCAATTGTCACATGGTAGAAATGTGGTGGAGAAAAACCTTACTATTTAAGAGCATCCTTTACTGCCATCTTTTTTACCCATTAGTAGCCTGAGCAGAAAAAAGAAATGAGGCCACTTGGGAAGAGAGAGGCAAGGCAGTCTGATGGTCCTCCTCCAGGTGGGCACTGCAGGATCAGTGCACTTGATGAGGACTTTTCTTGATGGAAAAAAAATGTGTGTCATCTACTGTAAGTATAACAGGTACTTCTCTGTACATTTTCCTGATTATGGCCTGTCATGGCATGCTGAAAGTGGGAAAGCAGGCAAAGAAAAAGGAGGAGCGAGGAATTACTTTACTTGGTGATAACTCCTTGAAATGGGAAGTTGCTTTCTAGCCTGTACACTTTGGCATAATTTGGCCAGCATTGGGCATTTGTGCCCTATAGGTGAAAGGGGAGTATGCAGAGACAGTCCTCGAGTGCAGCCTCTGTTGTGAGCGTTTCGCAGCATGTGACCTGTGCCCCAGGAGTCTCGGCCAGACTCCATCCCTAATAACAGTCACGTTGGATCCTGCCTCTAAAATTTTGCAGAAGCAGCCCAGTGGGAGAAAAAACAAGTAAGCAAATTTCCCCGTTTGAGGCAGGGATGGTAGGAGGCTTGGTTATCCTTGTTAGCTTCCTGAGGTTGCAGGAGAAAGGACTACTTTACTGGAGTAATATCAGAGATGGCTCATCTCATGATGTTTACAAGTCCTTTTAGATGTCACTGTAAGCGCTCTTGCTGTTAGCTGGTAGAAGCAAAGGCCTGTCAGGGAAGGAAAATGCCTTCTGATGTTCCTGGATAACTATTTTATTAGCTGCTAGCTTCATACTGTACACTTGGATGACTTAGCTGAAGAAAATTAGTACACCTGAGACTTTCAGTCAGTCTTGTATTCATTTAGAATGAAAAGTAGTTTGATCAGTTTGTGTAAAAACATATCCATCCTTTTTTCCTCTCAAAAGATCAGTGCTTTCCCTCAGGAAAGAAATGAAAGCTGCTCCTGCTCCTATAGCAATTGCTTCTGATTTCCGCTGCTTCAGAGCAAAGTGCAGCTGTGTCATTCTGTCTTCAGCGTGACAGATCATTCTGAGAGGAGAAATGAGAGAAGTGCTCGGTTTCTTTAAAACTAAAATGGGCATTACAAGGGGAGCAATTGTGTTGACCTTTTTTCAGATGGTGCATGCATCCACTGTAGTTGCATGGACTGGGACTTGTTAACCAATTAGTCATCTATAAAACTTCCTTAACAAACCACAGAGGAGCAATGTGACCTACCAGACTGACGTGGGATTGGAAGTCAGGTGCTGACAAATTCTGATCTCTGCTGCCACTTGCTCACCGAATGGCCTTGGCAAGTCACTTCCCTCCCTCTCCCTTACACTCCACAGCTGTAATACATCTGAGAGCAATCCTTGCCTGTCTCCCAAGGATTTGGGGAAGCAGTGAGTGCTATACAAGTGCTAAGTATTGTTATTTAAACTATAATATGTCAGGTAATGCAGATACATAGATCATCTGCCCTCTTCAGGCACTTGACTGTTAGCCTTATGCCTTGGCACACTAAAAACGTGCAGGATATCAGGTACAATGACGCACTTCAGTCTTGAAATTACTTATGTCTTCAAGGTTGGATTTAGTGTCTTCAATATCTGTTTCACAACTGCAATACCATGTTTTGGTCAAATGGTGATAAATGAGAGAGTAACTTGTTCGTAATTCCTTCTCTGTCTTCCTAAATATTTTGTTTCTTAGGAAGCTGATGCTGCTATGAACATATTGAATAATACTGAATTTGCAATATTCCGCTTTCCAGATAGAAATATTTAAAATTGCTGAGACTGCAATGCAATAAATGTATCCGTGTAACAGTTTGCTTCAAAGCATGATTTGTTTTGTGCTCTGTCAATATGCTTGTGTTAGTGATGGAGCGGCTACTGCAGCGGTTAGGACAGAGGCCTGGATGTGCAGACCACCAGATTTGAATGCTAGCACTGCTGTCTGGTCACATGATTTGGGGGCAAACCAGTCATTATTGTGTGCAAAAGTGTATTGATCTACAAAATAAGAATATCATTATACCTGTCTTTTAGAGGTGCAGAAGGGAAGCGAACTTCATGTTGAAGAATGTAAGAACTATTGGCCTGATCACCCAAAGATCTGTTACCTTAGTGTGTGGTCTTCCACTGTGCCATCAGGAGATGGTTTTCCAGGAATCGGGGAGGTCCAGAGCCAGCATCCAAGCATCTGGTCCAGCGTGTGCACAGCCAGTGGGGAACCTGACTTCCAGGAACCTTCTTATCCCAATGGTAAATGATGCAGATGTATTTGGATCAGAGATGCTACCTCTATGGATGCAGCTTGCTGGAGATGGTAACATACCTGTGCTCTGGAATTCAGATGTTTGCTAAAAGGAGTAATTCCCATTGCATCCTGGGAACTGTTTAAAGAGAAAATCTGCAGTTTAAAGCCATGAGTGGCAATATGAGGAGGCATGTAATGAGAAGGATCAGGGAATTCACAGAAGAAGTCTACAACCCATTGACTTTCATTTGCATTTTAAAGTGGTGTTTTACACTGGGAGTCTGCCCTGTCTTCCATGTGTCTGATGTTTCCCTGATGATTTACAGTCAATGTGACAGTAGACTCTTGCTCTTAGATTCCAGTTCTGCCCACTTAATTTACAAGTGCAAAGGACATGAGTTTTTTCTTTGATATTCATGCAGGTGCTTAAGGGTAAGTGTGTGCTCAGATTCCTTCCTAAATTGGAGTCAAAACTGTTGATTAAACTGCAACAGTTATGCTCCCAAGCTGTTGGGGAAACAAGTTGTGTACTGCTGCAAGTTCTGTACTGCCACAAAAAAACCTTACCTGAGATTTTTCTCACTGTGTTTTACTGCTCATAAATATTAAAAAATAAACTCTAATTTTTCTAGTGTGGAAAGTCCTGTGAAAACACAGTGCTACCTGAACTAGAAACTTTCATCTCCTGTGCTGATGTAGCAGATTAAAGCATTTGAGCCCTTTCTGTGCTGCTATGAGTGAAGTCAGATGGCCAGGTTAGCTCCAGACGTGGGTGTGAAGAGCTCACCCAACTCCCTCCACCCCGAGTGCAAGTGCTCTTACCTTGCTCCAGCTGCTCATAAAGCAAATACCTCTGCTCTGTCAGTTGGCTTCCCACAATTTGTAGTGCGAGGGGGTTTTGCATACAGGTGACATACATCTGAGAGTATTTAAGCAGACATTCTTCCCATATCCAACAAGAGTATTGCTCAAATGAAGGAAAAATGATAGCTGGAGTGGTAAGGAAGAGTCACAAATTCCAGTTTTGATTTTAGCTGCTCTCCTGGAGTTCTATAAAGCTTTCACCTCCTCTTTCTGATGTTGCTCTGTCCCTGTTCAGAGAAGAGAGTTGAAATTTTTAAAAAGAAAAATTGTAGGGAGAAGACATCCCTCCTAGCTACGAGAAGTTACACCTTTTTGAGCAATGCTGAGGCAATTATTTTTTTTCTGATCAAATGCTACCTGAATTCTCTGAACAGTTCTTCTCAACTTCAAGATGTATCTTCTTGCTGTGAATGATTTACTATCTCAAACAACTAGCTTATTCCCCACAGTTTCTTATAAGCCTTGGAGATCTCTCTCATCTTGGCATTTATGAGTCCCGTCATCTTTCATAACACGGACAATCACTTAGGTTTGATTATTAGTTTTCCACAGCCTTGCAGCCCTCAACTCCTTAAATGATCTGAGTGACAAAGGGTATGTAAAAACCAAAGTTTTAATAATACAGGTAAGTACATTGCTGCTTCACATGTTTGGTTTTATGGGTCAGTCTGGGTGATGCTCATAGCCTACTTGAAATCTGAGCAAGTATTTGAATATTTAAAACAGGTGTCATTAGGTTTCTGAGTTAATGGACAGTGGATATAAACTGAAGAGTATGTAATGGCACCAGCTGGGTTGGATATTCTGGTAATGCCAGTCTGCCTCGGTTCTGCTGAATGGAGGTGTAGTTTTTGTGAAGCTCTGGCAAGATAATTGCATCTCACAGGATTTGTTTCTTTCACAACCCTGGGCCCTGGGTGCAGCTTTCAACGAGAGAAGGTAATTGTTTGGATCCTGATGGCTGCTTTCAGGATCTCACTCCACCTGCCCCTGCCAGTGTCTTGGCACTTCCCTCCTCTTCCTCACCTCTACTTTCACACTTTGCAATATTTGACAACAGGTATTTTACCACAGCTGCATGCATCACTCAAATCTCTTTCATGTGCTGGTCATTTCTACAGGTTTCTGACCAGCTGAAGTGTTTGAGTTTGGGATTGCATTTAATTTGCTTGCCTTGGTTTCACTGTTACGCAGCTCTGCGGTTGCTGTACCCCTCTGCAGCGTGGCTGTAGGAAATGGTGGATACAGAGGTAAGGCTGGGCTTGGGTACGTGCGCACAGAAAGTCTAGCTGTAAAGGAATTGCTTTGGGGTACTACTGCTATTTATGCAGATCCTTTTTGAAGGGTAGTTTGGGAGAATGAATAGTTAGATCTTGTATATGTAAAAAATGATCTGTGCCAATTGCCCAGAGGCTTTTATGGCTTAATTTTGATGGTCTGGGCTCCTTTGGGATGTAGCTCCAAACCCCACAGACCCTGTTCCTGCAACTGCCAGTCTGAATGGGCCAAAACGGGGAAGACCCAGCCCCGGTGCTCCCTCTGGGAGATGGTTGGAGATGGCTGGGCACTGCAGGGGGGTCGAGGTGTGCTCCTGTTCTGTATCGGGGTCCTGTTCTCTGGAAAAGGACTGGAGAAATTTTCAGGAGTCTGGGTTTCTTTCTTCCATGGGCACTACGTGCTCCAAAAGGATTGTTCAAAGAATCCCCTACATGTTACAGCCCTTCAGGCTGCTTTTTCTTCACCTGGAAGTCTTGGCCAGATCCTCCCTTTGGGTTTGGGCTGGGAAAGGCC
>NW_009623358.1:0-3748 GCF_000690535.1 Cariama cristata
GGGAAGGGACCCACGCTGGAGCTGTTCATCTCCCACGGGAGGGACCCCACGCTGGAGCAGGGAGGAGCATGAGGAGGAAGGAGCAGCAGAGAAGATGCATTAGGAACTGACTGCAACCCCCATTCCCTATCCCTCAGGGTGGGGATGTGGAAGAGCCAGGAGTCTTCCTGCCCTAGCTTGACCCATGAGCTTTTTCATCATATTTTCTCCCTCTGTCCTGTTGAGGAGGGGAGTGATAGAGCAGTTTGGTGGGTACCTGGCAGCCAGTCAAGGTTAACCCATTGCATTCCTGGTATTCTGAGTTCCAAGCGATGCCTGGACAAATTCCAGGCAAGCCAGTTTAGGTGTTACTGGCCCAGCGCTGCATAAAAAATGACTGTGTTTTATCCGTACCCAAAGTGGCACTAGAAGCAGAATTTAGCTATGTTCAGGTGGCACTGGGCCCAAGTAAGTCTCATTGGATCTTATGTAGCCTGCAGACACAAACTTGGCTGTCTTTTAATACCTTGCACAAATCCTAACTAATTTACCAAAAATGAAGGCCCGGCTGCACTTTTGAAGAGACTTTTTTGCAAACACTTGCAATATCCGGTGGTGCAGAGATTCTTTAGAGAAAATACATTAAAGCCTTATAATACACAATGTAAATAAATATAGCTATAAAAAAAATGTTTTGAGCTACAGCAAACTGAAGAAGAAGGCTTACAATTAAATAAAAACTAAAATCAAGGGGAATTCAGTAATTCATTTAAAAATGCCAGTCATTATTTGAGTGCTGTGTCACATCATCTGCTTCATTTTAAAATCTCGCTAGGAAAGATAACCTGGAGAAGGAAAAAAAAAACAGGGTAACAATTCACAAATGCTATTAGCCTCATCAGTATTTCAGTAGTCTCTGACTGCTAAACAATAACTGTTCTTAATTTGGGGAGGGAAGGGGGAAATTGATAATGACACTGTGCAAAAGGGAAGATACAATATTGATGCTAAATGGGCATGTTACCTGCCTTGGTTTGGTTAGGGTTAGATTTTCTAGGACAAAATTTCACTTTTTTTCACAGTCTTAAAGAGTTTTTATTATTATTTGTGCAGTATCTCCAGTGGGCATAACTAAGTGTTCCATGTCCACTCTACAAATACAGAAGAGTCTTTCCCTGGGGACTAGGTACATGAGGTATGTTGCAGCAACTCAAAGTAGAAGAGAGGTCAAGGCAAGGGAGGGGAAATAGAAGCACAAAGGACTGTATCCAGACTACATAATCTCATGGTACTTTGACTCAAGGAGAGTGCTGTTAAGAGCTGCTGGCTCAGTGTGTAATCATAGAATTGTAGAAAAAATGTTGCTGGAAGTAATCTGGTCCAGCCTGCTCAAAACAGGGTTAACTTTGAAGTTAGATCACGGTGCTCATGCCCTTTCCAGTCAAATTCCAAATATATCCAAGGGCAGAGACTCCACAGCCTAGACGTGTTGGTAGCCTAGACGTGTTGGTAGCCCTCTGCCAGTTTACCTTGCAATAGGAAGTCCAAAATCAGACACAGTATACCAGAGGCAATCTCACAATTGCTAAATAGAGGTCCATAATAACATCACTTATCCTGATGGCTAAACTCCTGGTAACAGTTCTACACGTGGTTAGGAAGAACGTACTTCTGGCTCATGTTCAGCTTGTCTACCAAGACACGCAGGCTCTTCTCTGTAAAGGCACTTATGCCAGTAAAGAACACAGCAAAGAAGACATTGAGTATCTCAGCCTTTTCCTTGTCTCTTGACACTCAGTCCCATACCCAGCAGCAGGCTGTCATTTTCCTTAGTATTCCTTCTTCTGCCAAAGTTCTGATAGAGTAAAATAGAGGGAGTTTGGCACCACATTCACATTGTCTGTTATAATGTCTCATGCAGGTGCTGTTGGGTGGGTTGTTTCCATTACCTTACATGCCAGAGTGGGCAGCATGAATGTGGCCGAAAGAAGCATGCCCCAATTCACATAGTAAGCCACGGGTAGAGGCTGGAATAGCACTCTGTCCTCTCCCTTATCCCATTCTTTCTCTCCAGTTTGGTATTTTGTATGACTTCTTGGTGAAAACGCTGCCTGGATTTGCTAGCCTGAAGATGCATTAGCAATGTGCCTGTATCCAAGGGATACACAAACCAATGCAACTTGTAGCCTCACCTTCTGCAGAGTTCTAGTTTGCAAACCCTGCAGGCCCCAGCAGTCGTGCCATTCCTTACATCAACATGGGCAGCACATCTGTATTCCTACTGGGTATGACAAGAAGCCATTGAAGAGCTCCGGGATGCTCATTTGGTGCCTTTCAGCTCATATCATAGTTTTCCATTTCTCAGGGGCTGGCTCTGTGTCCTTTTTATAAAATGAGTAGCAGTTACAGAGATTACCATCTCAGATCATCAAAGAAATCCCATTGCATAATACTTTCAGCTTAGAATAATTGTTCCAAATGCTTAAGAGGTGGCATTGCTTTTCACTAAAGTATTGTTTGCTGGAGGAAATCATTTGAGCTGAGCACTGATGAGCATACAGGCTGCTCTTGTAAGTGAAGCGGTGCTTTATGTTTTATTCTTTTTTAAATATGATTTAGCAAGTAGAGGAATAAAAAGAAAGTACTCCAATCTCTGGACAACACATTACTGACATATATAATTTTCTGTTGACTTTGCTAACATCAGCTTGCAGAAACATTATTATTTTTTTCTGCCTCAATAAGCAATCCAGTCCTGGATTTAGTGGCTTTGTGTGGGTTGTGGTTCTTTACTCAGGCTAATGGAGATTAGAGACCTGTGAAATACCCAATAAGATACCTCGTAGTAAAGAGTTGCTGGTCTGGTGTGTTAAACAGGTTTGAACAGTTTCTCTATAATATTTAGCACATACTAATATAAAACTTGAGCATGATCTGATTTACAGATAATCCTTTAGAGTAGTATCATAAAAATGTATGAGCATATAAAATGAAAAGGAAAGGGAGAAGAGCATGTGTATCTTAATAGACCAAGTACACGAAATATTGAAGTATATATTCCATTGCTTAAGGCAGAGTAATAATAAAAATTGCAATAAAAAGAAGTAGAATATCTTTAGACTAGAAATGACCTGTCAACCTCAACTGTAAACCAAAAACAAAGTCAGAAATATCATTTCGAACATCAGGCATTAGATACTCCAACTGCAAGTATCAGACTTTTTAATAAAAAAAAATATATTATGTAATAGACTCCCTGAAAGTCTGGCCAAAGGTGATTAATACACATACTCTTACACATGCTCAAGTACACATGCACTGACAGGTAGGCACAGCCAAATAAGTAGAAAAAAAAGAACAACTGAAGTATTCTGTGCAATCTCAGGGAAAAATACAGATTTAATTTCCCAGAGTATTTACTGATCTATTGAGAAGAAACGTTTTTAATCATGACAACCGGAAAGGGAGTCTGAGAAACTTCTAAAGAGCACCATCATTGGTCTCTGAGCCTCTTGAACATTGCTTCTGAGCACATAAATGTATGGGCTGAGATTCATCTCTTCAGCTTTTTAGCTCTCCGTAGTTAAAGCACTTGAGTTTACCTAGGTTTTCAGGTGGTGATAAGAAAGAAGTTACCCTGAAGTCTTTGGAAACAGCTCAGCTGAGGAAATGGAACTTTAAAAATGGCTTCAATAAGGGCAAATCGTGCCTGACAAATTTGATGGCCTCCTACGACGGGCTTACAGCATTGGTGGGTAAGGGAAGAGCA
>NW_009623359.1:0-5527 GCF_000690535.1 Cariama cristata
GTTTCTCCAGGAGAATGCCGTGGGAAATGTTCATGTTCATGCAGCAATGTTTGTGTTCACTCCACATCTCCAGAACCATGATCCGACTGTGCCCAATAATACAGAAGCCTTTGGTAAACATGTCATCACAGTGTCAAAGCTGGCTTCCTGAGGAGCATCTCTGTAATAACAGGGTGTCTCCAAAGGGCAGCTCCTGAAGGTTGGGCTCTTAAAAACTAGGTTCCAGGAACTGCTCTCACCATGCCTGTTGCTGAGCTTGGTTCTCAGTGGGCTCAGGGGAAGGGGTGCAGGGAGATGTGTTGGGGAGTGAGGGCTGGACTCAGCTCTCACTGGTGGGTGCCCAGTGCCACTGGAGATGGTGAATAGGACCTGAAGTGCCTGCTTATGCCCCCCGCAAATGAGCAGAGCTGAATGGGAGCTACCCAGCTTTCTGGAGGGGAAACAGGACACTCCAGGAGAACAGAGGGCATCTACAGAGACACCATGTGCCTGAAGGTGGGTCTCCCAAAACAAGGGACCATCTAGGCTGGAGTCACCCAACGACAAATCTACTTAACTTTCACAAGCAATCAACGGCTCTGCCATCCCGGGGGAAGCCATGGGGACCCAGCAAGATCAGAAAAAGGAGGCTGCTGGCTGATTCACATCTCCTTCAGTAAAAGCCCATGGATGGTTCAGTGTGCACACTGGGAAACATCCTGGGCCATGAGAAATCCTGTGAGCCCCTTGCACAGCTTTAGACACCTGGGAAGGAGCTAAGTGGCAGTGAGGCCCATCCAGCTGCATCTGCTTCCCATCCTGAGCAGCACAGCCAGTGTGGTCACCCCATGCTCTCACAGCCCACTTGCTCTGCAGAGCATCACTGCCAGCTTGGGGCCCTGTGGGAAGCACAGGGAAGGGGCCAGGAGCACCAGGCCAGATCAGAAGAGGGATGGGGAGAGATCAGACAGGAGCTGACCAGGGATGGAAATTGCCTTGGAGAGAAAAATGCTGGTGTTCAGCTACTCCAAGATAATACCCAGAGTCTGGGTCCCTTAAAGCATGCTCACTGTGCTGAACCAGAAGTCCTTGCTGTCCTGGTGCTCCACCAGGCTTAGGAAGTAGCTGGAGAAGGATTGGTGTCCACCACTTGCCATCTCTTAGTGCCATCGTCCTTCCTGAAGGGTGACATGGAAAGGAAGGGTTGGATCCTGTGTCAGGGCTTGCACTGAAGGAATTATTGACCCAGAAGCCACATCATTTTACTGCGGTCCTTCAGTCCCTGTGCCCAGTACATGTCCTTGAGACAACCTTCCCCACCCTGTGTGTCACCCTTACCCCAAAAGTTACCCCTGGACAAGGGTCCTCAGCCAGGGCTGAGCTGGAGGACTGGGGTCCAGTTGTGACCACAGGAAGGACAAGGCATCTCCTGGGTCTTCTGCAGGGCTGGCAGCCTCTGTGATCCCACCAGAAAAGGCAGCATACAGAGGAGAACATGGGAAACTGTAGACCATCTCCATGCCCATGGAGGCCCTCAGGAAGAGTCCTCCAGTCTAAATATGCAGCCTGGCTTGTTGCTGCATGAACAGACAGGAGAAATTGTCCAGGAGCCTCATTCCAAGCCCCATCTCCTCCTGACAGCCTCCTCTCCCAGCCAGGCAGGGCTCTCCCCTTTGTCACTGCGATGGTTCCAGGGACCCAAGAGACACCTGGGAGGGAGATGTTGGGTGGGCAGTGCCAACCCAGTGCTCCCAGCAGCTCCCCTGCAGCCACAGCAGCTCCCCATGGTCAGAACAGGACTCGCTGCTGCTCATGGGGTCGGGGGTCTCTTGGGGGCTGGAGCCACTGGCCCTGCCTGCTGGCAACTCCCAGACTGAGGGCCGAGTTTTGGTGCCCTGCACTGCAGCTCATGGTAGGTCCTGCTGGGCTTTGCGCTGCTGGTCACAACCCTCTGAGCCTGGCTGTTGGGTCAGTTCTCAGTCCACCTCACTTTGCACTTACCTAACCTATACTTCATCAGCATGTCCAGGAGGATGTTAGAGAAGACAGGCTGACAGCTCCCCAGATCCTCCTTCTTGCCGTTCTCTGAGACAGGATTGACATTTACTTCCTTCCAGTCCTCAGGAACCTCTACCAGTTAACCATGACCTTTGAAAGGCAATTGAGAGTGGCAGCGCAGTGACATCAGCCAGTTCCCTCAGCACTCGTGGGTGCATCCCCTCAGTTCCCATAGACTTAGGTATGTCCAGTTTGTTTCAACGCTGTCTAACCTGAGGCTCCTGCACCAAGGGTAAGTCTTCCTTGCTGCAGATTTCCCTCTGGTCTCAGGGCCCTGCGATGCCTGAAGGTCAGTCCTAGCAGTAAAGACTGAGGTGAGGAAGACATCAACTATCTCAGGTTTTTCCATACCCTGGACCATATACCATGTACATTTTCCTTAGTCTTCCTTTTGCTCTTTATGTAGTTGCAGAAACTGTTTCTGTGGTCCTTCAGATTGCTAGCCAGATTCAGCTGGTGTTGGGCTTTGGTTTTTCTAACCCAATGTCTGTACATTTGGGAAGTTACCACTGATGTCCTCCAGAAGCCTTCTGGATGGGTTGTGCCCTGCTATGTTGCCCCTCAGGCAGCTACCAAGGTGGTTCAAGTCCAAGAGCAGGAGGACCAGGGTGTGAGAACGTGAGCCTTCTTCCAGTGGCCTGAAGAAGGTCTCATCTTCTTCTTCCTGATCAAGGAGTGAACAACAGACACCCAATAAAAGGTCACCCATGTTGATCTGCCTAGCTATCCTTACCCACAAGCTCTCGACAGGCTTATCATCTACTCCAAGGCAGAGAGCCAGGCTTTCCCACTGCAATTTCATTTAACTAGTATCTCCTCTTTTTATTTATTATCTGTTATGCACTTTAGCTCCTTTTGCTGTGATCTTGTCAGAGGCACCACCAGCCAGGTGAGTCATCTGCGCGCACACATTAACTGCTGACACAATGGAGCTTCACTCCAAACAGACCTTGAGAAACTCTGGGATTTGACCAACAGAAACCTCCTGAAGTTTTCCAAAAAGAAGGGATCTTCTCCTTCTGATCTTCTGATGTTCTGCCTCAGGGGGCAGAACCACCCTGTTGCACTGGTTTTGGCTAGAGTGGAATTAATTTTCATCACAGCAGCCCGTAGGGTGCTGTGGTTTGGGTTTGTGACCAAAACAGTGCTGATAACACACTGATGTTGTAGTTATTGCTGAGCAGTGCTTGCACAGCATCAAGGCCTTTTCTGTTTCTCATGCTGCTCCACCAGCGAATAGGGTGGGGGTGCACGAGAAGTTGGGAGGGGACATGGCTGCAACAGCTGACCCCAACTGACCAAAGGGGTATTCCATGCCGTATGATGTCATGAGTGAGTGAGCGAGCGTCTGTGTAGGACTTAGCTGTCTACCAGGGTTAAAGCAAAACACCCCTACTTGAAGACAGGCTCGGACATGACTGGTTGAGGAGCAGCCTCAAGGAGAAGGGTTTGGGCATTACGAGGGATGCCATAGCAGCCAGTGGTGCTAAAGAGGAATACAGCCATGAGCACATTGGGTTGCTTTGGGAGGAGCGTTGCCACTCAGATAGGGGTATCGATTGTCCATCTTGACTCAGCACTGGTGTGGCTACATCTGGAGTGGTGTGTCCCAGTGTAGAGCTCCCTGTTGTGGAGGAATGAGGAGGAACTGTCAGTTGGCCAGAGAAAGTCTGCCAAGATAGGGTTAGAGATCGTGTGTGGAGAGGCTGAGAGACCTGTGCTTCTTTTGCCTTGTGAAGTGGAGGATGAGAGAACAATAGGAGTAGCTCGAGACAGCTTGAAAATGCCTTTCCAAGGTGATGGCATTTTTTATGGTAGCGGGAAACAGCATGAGAAAGGAAAACCACCAGACACTGCAGCTTTGGAGGTCCAGAGTGGACCTGAGGACAAAGAAATATCATTGTGAGGGCAGTGCTGTGGTGCAAAAAGTCATTCAGAGGGAGTCTGGATCAGCCCATGGCTTTGTGTTTCAAGGAACAGCTGGCAAGGATGGAGAGACAGCAGTATAGGTAGGGACATCCTGGGGTGAGAACAAGGTGAGGAAGATCACTGGGTGTCTGCAGCCTGCAGGGAAACAGGCACAGGCATGGGACATAGTAGGATGGCCTGTGGTGGGGATGGCCAAGGGCTTTGGCAAGGCTGAATGTGCCTGAAAGAACCAAGCTCTTTGTCCCCTTTGCTATGGCCGATGTCCCTGCCACAAAAGCCTAACAGACACATCGTCATCATTGCCTCCTTGCACCCACCCCAGGGAGGCCGGGAGGTGTCATACCATTGTCATACCATTGTCCTTCACTTGACATGGCACTCCTCACATCCCCAGGAAGAGCCCTGAGACACACGTGAGGGACAGGATCTCTCTTCCAGGAGTTCAGGGTAGTGCTTGGCCATCCTCCTTCATCAAACAAACCAAGGATCTTCTCAGCATCAGGGCTGCCTGCACTTTGCCTTTGCCTGACTGTAATCATGACCTCCAACTATATTCTCTAACGAGTCCGTGGGGAGGTTTTGTCAGTAATGGCCTCAGCGGGGCCCATTAATACTTCAAGGTACTTTGGATTTTGCTTCCAACATGGACTTCTTGAGAGGTTTCTTCAATTTCTTGTTGGTATCTGAGGTTCACGGACTCAGCACCAAATATGCCATGGGGCTCATTAAAATACAGAAAGCCATAACAAGCCATGTCTCTTCCTGTAATTTTCTTCAAGTCCTCAAGACTTGTACAACTAATTGGAGAGGTTTTGGTTGGATACTTAATGATGAAGATTTCAAAGAAGCTTTCACAAAGGAGGTTTTTTCTTTCAAGAGTATTTACTGTCATGTTTCAGTTTATAGAAGAAGTGATAGCAGCATTCTACACCGAATGTTGATCCAGAAGGTCTCCTGAAGACATCTGGACACGCAGGAGAAGCAGTCCCTTGAGGTCCGACACTGTATGGACAGCTTGGCTCCTCACCTCCCCAAGCCCGCCACTTCCCTCATCAACCACCTGGGACTTGCATCAGTTTTTCTCACATCAGACTTCTCCACTGAGCTCTGCAGCTGGATGTTACAGCTCCTTTACACCAGCTCCCACCTGCTTTCCTTAGAGACCTGGCTGCACACCGCCACGGAAAGGTTTCTCTTCATTGCTGACAAACAAATATTAAACATGACATAATTTAATAAACTTTAAAACTATGTCCTCAGATGACTGCTAAGTCTAAGCAGAATCTAATGTGGTCCAGCTTTCACAAGGGATTTCCAAACAAGAATAGCTTTAAATAGACAGATAAGAAAGGATAAACACATGTTGACTAAAGAGTTAATTAGAGTTCTGAAAGATGGGGTAAGTTTCTAACTCCCTGAAGGTCAAAGCAGAAGCCAGACAGTTGAGTGGCATCTGAATGCCCAAAGAGCAAGTGGAGGAGGAAACCTGAGAGCAATGGAAAGGGCATGTGTCCAGATAGTCTGCTGAAAAGATGTCTGTCCTGGTTTGGCTAAAACAGGG
>NW_009623360.1:0-11067 GCF_000690535.1 Cariama cristata
AATAGCACATTGTGAAGGCTGGGGAGGCGGATTGTTTACTGCTGATAGGTGGTTGGGAGTCTCTTTTTCCTTAATGAAACGCGTTTGTGTCTTTCCTAGGAAATATCATCAATCTTACAGGAACTGAAACGAGTTGAGAAACAGTTGCAAGGTACAAATCTTATTTCACTTTTCTCTTTTGTGGTTGCTTGCTTTAAATTTTTTGAATATATATCATATATATATATATGTTTACATCATGAAACAAAGTTATCACATATCTTGCAATATATCGCATATATTAAAATCTATTCAGAGTATCAGTTACGTACATTAATATCATATAATTGCTGGCACGTTTGGTAAAGAAACATCACTGAATTATTTTAAAACAGAAGAGCGATGATACCTTTTTCTGTGGGTGAGAAAAGGCTCAACTGAAAATGAAATAGTCCAGAGAATCCCAAAGGAATTATTTGTGAAACATTTTTAATAGAAATATTTTTGTAGGTAAATATTGAAGAGCAGGTGATAGAGAATCCCCAGATTAGGCTTTATAAAATATTCTTTGCACGTGAGTAATACCCTCAAGTGTAGCACAATTCAGTATAAGGAGTGCAGTGGGACCATAATCTATAGGAAATCTCAAAAAAACCCAAAACTGTATCTGATATGATAAAGTGAAAATTTAGAACTAGCTCTTGACATCTTCCCTTTGCACTACTGGTTTCACTGTTTGTAATCGGGGAGCCCACAGACTACAAAATAGAAAAGTTACTTTGTTCTTTCAGTGCAAAGACTTATCTTTGTGTAAAATGGAAATAAGTATGTTGTCCTTACAAAGTCTGCTATTTAGACGTATATTCCATTTATCAAAATCACCTTAAAAACTAAGTATATTTTAAAAAGAAGTTGCAGTCTTATTTTTGTATTGTTTATACTTAATTTATTGTTTAATTTGGAGTAGTCATATAATATGTGATTATATATAATCATTAATTGTATTTGTTGTAAATTTCCTATATTTGTTATTTTTAGTAATCGGATTTAATCCTACAATAAAACATGTTTTAAAAGGAATGTTTCAGGAGGAGTCATTAGCCACCTTGAGAGACAAATTAGGATTTGTTGCATGCTCAGCTATAATTAAAAAATGTTAGTTTATTACAAATTGTGTTGTGTTTAGAGAACCTAACAAAGAAATAAGGCCCAGAGAAAGCGGCAAAATAGTTTCCTTGTGTACGCAGTGGTGTACGAAATAAAAAAGAGTGAGGTTCTGTTAAATGTGACAAATGTGTTAATAGTACGGTAAAATGAAATTGTATGAAGTGCTTCAGTTTACCTTCACGATGTGGAGGGAGGGGGACAGTAAGTCCATCGTTGTGCATTAACAAGGATAAATAATTGATTTTTTTATACAAATTTCATTCAATCATGGAATTAGCAGCTATGGATATTTGGGGGGCTGGGGTGGAATGAAGCATAATATAGTGGCAAGGTTGGAGAAGAAGCCCCTTAAACATGACTAAAAATCCTGTCTTCCAGTCCCTATAAGCTAATTGTAGACAGTTTGTCATCGCTGTTTTCTGTCCACAGATCAGGCAGTGTTTAGTTTCTGCAGTTTCATTTCATCTAAAGTTTCAATATATGTAAATGCTTTTAAATCTATGTATCATATACATATATGTTGGATGCACCACTCTTTTGTAGTGGGCAACACACATGAAAGCTCCTGTCTGTCATCATAAAAATAAAAGTGTGAGAACAGGATTTTTGTCTTTTTTATGGTAACAGAAAATCATACTTTTTACGGTTTCTTCCCTATCCTTTTCGTCTTTTCTTGATTGCTTAGCAATTAATGCTATGATCGACCCTGATGGTACCCTGGATGCTCTGAGCAACTTGGGATTCGCCAGCGCCATCTTACCAGCTCAGCCGAAGCCGAAGTCCAGTCCCGTTTCCCAAAGTACCCGCCCTCAAGTGCAGCCAAACTGCCAGCCCGAACCTCGGGCTCTTCGACCCGCCGCCGCTCCTGTTGCAGCTGAATTCGAGAATGCTGAATCCGAGTCAGATTTCAGCATACATTTCAATAGGTTTAACCCAGATGGGGAAGAGGAAGATGCCACCCTGCGTGAGTGACATCTCAGGGGTGATACAAAAACCTTTCACGTGGAATGTTTAGGAGTAAAGGAAAAATTATAATAATTGGTTTTATAATTTAAAAAAAAAAGGCTTGGTCAAACAGCAGTTGTTTTATTACACCAGTTTTCTTTAACTGTGATGCTTTGATTGTCACACAAATCCTCTTCAAATCATAAAGATATGCATAGATACCAGTGTAGGAAAGCAGATTGTGGCAGGTTTGCCCTTTGTGGTTGTGTGCTTTGCAAAAGAATTATTATATCAGCAGTTTTCCCTTAATAGATTTATTTCTTTTTAAAAGCCATGCAAGCAGTCTAACATTTAATGTTACTGAAACCCCAGACCTCTTTGCCAAGCTGCTCTAATGAATGGACTTCCTTCACTAAAGTTTGTACAGAACTGTTGAACAGTTACATTTGATTCTGAATTAGATGATTTATATAGGAAACATTATCTTTGACTGCAATGACACATTACTGCGAAAGGTAAGACAGATTTCAGAAAGCATTCATTCTTGTGTACTGAAAATCTCAAACGGTTCTGTGATTTATATAACCTTGTTGCTGCGTAAATTGTCTTGGGGTTTACAAAGTTCACATATTATGTTTGCACTAAGATTTGCTGGGAGTGATAGGTGAACATATCGATACCATTAAACAGCAAGCAGTGTTTTGGTGTACATAGAAAACTGATAATACTGTACTTGTATTATCATTGCAGTGTTTTAATCCACTTTCTGAAAGGACTATTTGGCACTTTTTGATCTTCTTCAAATGTCTTTTTGATGTTCATGAAAGTAGAAGTATTTCATATCTCATTTCTGTCCAAATGTTTGTTGAAACTAGGAAACAAATTTAAACATACGACAACGTGAGACATTTTAAAGTATATTGAGGCAAATGGGCTCTCACAAATTCAAATGCAATGTAAGCTTACAGAAGAAATTATTGTTCCTTGGAATGATCGTGAGATGTAAAATTTTCTTTAGGGGACTTGGAAATAGAGTTGTCATAATTTGCTTGATCGATAGATGCACTCCCAAGCAAATGATTTTATTTGCTTCTGTATATTTTCCTGTAGTCTTGCTAGTAAAGCTGTCTCTGTCTTACATATTTAAAAGGATTCTGGAAGGCAACTGCTAACATAGACTTTTTGCTTATACCACTGAAAAGCAAGTCTGTTTAAAGTTTCCTATATAAGCCTATTTCCCTTATAAGTTGTCCCAGTAACTTAACATTTGGAAATAATAATAAAAATAAAAGTAAATTACTTTGTATTTCCAGAACACTGTAATTTGGAGGAATGTTATTTCTGTTAAGTGTAACTAATAGACTGGAATTTTCCTATGTTTGCATCAGTCTCTATATATTAAGGTTAAAGATACAGTTTTGCAGCTTTTATGAAACGGTCTTTAATATTTCAGCAATAATCCTATATGACCTTTGTTTAAAAAAACCTACTTTCTGTACACTTTTAAATTGTACAGGCTTTCAGAAGTCAGTAGAAGTTGGACCAGTTAATAAAAACGCAAAAACTTTTTTGTAGAGATGTAAAAACAAAACCACTAATCTGTTGTATAATGGATTTCATATTTTCTTTAAAAAAAATTAAAAGCAAACAGCCTTCATGTATGACTCAATATGCTCTACTCCAGCTAACTGTGGAAGCCTGAACTACACTAGTTTACAGAGGCTACAAGAAAAGTTTTAGAAGGTGCAGAAGGGCAAAAATAAATCGAAACTAGAGCTAGGTGTTGAAAACAGAGTGTACCGAACCATCACCATAATTCCTTCTTTTGTTTAATGCTTGGGAACATAATTTTTCTGCAGACTTGAGTGGAAAGTAGGAAGTGGCTAGGAAGGATTAAAGGTGTAGGCTCTTCATGCGAGGTTCTGTTTCTGTTCTTTCAGGCGTTTATACCTTTATGTTCTGTAATAAGCATTTTACATTACTATGTTCTTATTTTGTATGAACATGTTCTCCTTATTTATTTTTGTTACATTTATTATGTATGTTATTTTGTTATATGCATTTACAGCTCCATTTTTAAATAAAGTGTTTCTGGAACTTTACAGATGTGTGAATATGTATTTGAGAGCTGGGAAATTCACACAGTCTTCCCACAGTCTAACTTACCTTTACTGAAATAGGAAATGACATTTTTTCATAAAAGTCTTTTCTGCAGGAAAAGTTCCATTATTGCTGCTGCTGCATCATTTGTTCTGTGCCGACAGTGTTGGCTCACTTTGCTCTACTCAGGTTCATTTCCTCACTTGAACTGATTTTTGCCTGCAAAGCTAGAGGCAAAATAATCCCGTATGCCAGTCACCAAATAGTCACTGTGTTTCCCTTTGTAGAATGAAAGCAAATGAATTTTAATGCACCTGCCAGGTGCAACAGGAGGTGGTTTTCAGACTGCTTTCCTTCTGCTTCATATCTTGGAAGACTTTATTGAACATTCTGATTTGGCTCCAGACTTGGTACCTTTTTTTAATTCTGTCCCAGCTTCAACTCAATACATACTTTTCCTGCAAGACACAAAATCTCTTCTTAGCTGGCTTCATGCAAGAACAAAACTATAAGCTGAGTATAAAGCTCCAGGAATTCCTTCCCAGCTTACGCATTTCAGTGCCGTCGAGCTTTGCTATGGCCTGGCAGCAGCCAGCTCTGATCTTGCTTCTGTGCACCTATTTTTGTCTTTGCATCCCCAGTCTGACGGCATTAAAACTGCACTGGTGGCACACAGTAACGCTCGGTAGCACTCGGCTCTAGAAGGGCAGGAGATTCTTACTGATGTTTGGAGATGCCAGCTTGGTACAAAGACACACAAAAGTGAGAAGGGCTTTCCAGGTGCGTGGGACTTTCTCGTATTCCCCAACGGCACTGGCTGCTGTCGTTTCCTCACTTGTTGGCAGTATCCCTCTGTCTTTGCAGGAGGAGGGAATGTACTTCTGGGTTAACTGTCTCGTGCACGGAGTCCCATTTGTGTAAGCGACAGTGCAGCAGTTTGTTATTTCCTCCCACGTAATATTTTCATCTATCCACTATACTTTGAGCCGAGGTTACGCAGGGATGTTTTTCAGAAGTGCTTAGGAAATCCGGCCAGATTGCATCAGTCCTCTGCTTCCGTTTGACATCAGCAAGTGGGGCTGACAGGCAGCGACGTGGAGGGAGCAGAGTTCAGGCCTTTTCTGATCAGCGCTGTTGGTTCCTCCCTTAGCTACGTGCACAGTTCTAATTCTACACCCAACAAATGCTTCTAATGACGCTCCCATCTCGTTGCAGCATACAGAAATAAAGCTAAGAGTATAATTTGTGTGCCTGACCGGGTGACAGCAAGATGGTGTTTCAGTGCAGCACGTACGTTATACCAAAAGCAACTGGTACTTTGGTCTCGGAAGAGAACGCTGCTCCACACAGAAAACTGAATTTAGGTCACTGTCCTTTGGAAGACCTTTGTAGTTTGAACTGGGAAGATTTCGAGCATAGAAAAGATGTACAATTACTGCTTTGACGTGCAGCCATGAAAAGAAAGGGGATGCAGGAATACCTGAAGCGTTCCGTGAAATAGTGTGTACAGTAAAAGGAGGCCACTCACTACGTGCCAAGGAGATTTTATACCACCAAGTCTTTTGTATCTGAAGAGAATTACAAGGAAGAAACGGGTGCTCACCATACAAGTTGCTTAGCTTCATCTTGATGAACAATCAGATTTTTAAAAGTGCAAGAGTGTCAAGTAGAGCCCATCTGTAAATGCTGACAGGGTTACAGTCCTGGGAGTTCAGCCACGCTTGCTGGGCACTAAGTATGTCCGACAGTATCGGTCTTGGCAGTATTGCCCAAGGAGAGTTTCCTAATGCTGAAGAACAGCATTTCCAGCTGCACTAGCTCAGTAATCTCGTAAAAACAGTTTTTGTTTTTAACTTGGTAATCCTCACCTAGTGCTGTTCCTGCAAGTGGCAGCCAGCAGAGAACCGGGTGAGGAGCAGGGCATTTCCTTTTCAGATTCTTTTCTCACGATTCCTATATTTCCGGAGGGAAAGATGTAGTTAGCAAACAAGTGGGATTATGCAGCCCTGGAAATATTTCAAAGCAGAGTAAGATAACTGGAAGCCTCCTGTCGAAGATCTTGATCTTTACCTGTTCCAACAAGGCCAGCGTTAATAGCGAAAAACTAAACCCAGGGCTCACTTTGTCTTGCTAACAACTTCACCAGTAGTTACTGTTCTGTGAGATAAGTTAACGTTCTTACCTCGCATCTGAGGAGAGCTCTTAAAATGACATGGTATTACAAAATACCCGCTTTGGAGAGGCTGTAGTAAAATAGGAATTTGTAGTTACTGAATACCCTCATGGGAACGCAGGGCAACATTTGCAAGTTCTACTTGGCCTTAGGGGTGGAGTGAGGGATAGAGATTTGTTCATTTCAGAGATAAACCTGACATTTTCACTTACCAATTAACCTGTATCCTTGCTAAGTTCTGTTGCTGTAGTCCATCAATTCCTTAGGACTAGCATTTTCAGAAACCCTTTTTAAAAATTAACACACATTTGTAATTTATTAGGCTTTCTGGTCCTATGGAGTAGCTAAAAGCACTGTCGGGACTCTAGAGGTCTTTATATTATATTAAAAAACAACAGTTTAGCAGCAGCATGACTTATCTTTCAAGCAAACTGTGGTCTTTCTTAACAGAAAAAGCTGAATTAATAATAAGGATTTAAAAAAAAAAAAGTGCAGCATGAGGTATCTAAGTTCTGTATGTCTGCCCATGCACACATGGACCTGTATGAAGCTGGGCACAAAGAACAAGGATTATAGAGAGACTTCTAAGAAGTTAACGGGTGACTTCAGATTTCATTGACAGCATCACCTCTGAGGGAATGTTGCTTATAAGGTAAGAAAAATTCATTGAGGAAGTAATACAGAGGTGGATGTGAGTTGTGGTTCAGGTTATCCGTGACTGATTTTGTTGAGAGATGGGAGAGATGACTGCAGGTAGTTCAGGAGGTTTTAAAAGTATTAAGAAACGAAATACCTTAATAAAGCTGTTGGAGGAAATGACGTAAATGGTATTTCCCAGTAGGACAACTGATTAGTAAATGAGCAGGCAAAATACCATGTTCCCAACCGACATTATCGGATTAGGAGACTCAGTAAGGTGCGAAAGGCTAAGCAAACTTCTGTAAAAACTCTCGAAAGAAAGCAAATGTCAGATGAAGAGAAGTCAGTGGAGGTGGGGAGGGAATACGGAGTCCCAGGCCAGGGTCACGGAGCGATGCAGAGGGCACATAAGAATTTGGCCACGACAATGGTGCTTTCAGAGCGGGTCAGAAGCTGCGCGGGGATACGCACTGCCTGCCCCGAGGTTGCCTCTGGAGCAAGAGGGACTGCCGCCTCCCGGCTCCTGGGCAGAGGACGGCAGCTGGAAATGCTTAGGGCTTATGATATGGATCAGTAATCGCATCATTTTTGACTCTGCAGAATAGCTGGAGTTTCTCAAATGAACTGAAACAATAGAAAGCTCTTTCCATACAGTGGAATAAAAACCCCTCAAACAAATTCAGATCCTCCAGTGCAGTTTATTTTATGCCGTTTTCCTAAAATTGGTTTTGCACCTCACAGATGAAATTTATTTAACTGACTAAAGGTGCAGGTGTATAATATTGTAATCTTAGTACCTCCACACTTGGGAACTCAAGTGCTGTCAAGAATTTGCCGCACAACCCTGTTCATCCTTTCTTTGTTTCCTAACATGCAAGGATAATACATGCAAACCAAGCTCCTCCGGTGATTGCTGCTGTCCATACGATGGACGGCTGATGAAATGGTCATTCACAAAAATCAGTTTTTCTTAACGCCACTTAGGCAATGTTCTTAACACCTTACAAGTTGCTTTTCTCCTGTTGCAAGTCTCAGGTAAAAATGTTGCTTTAGTGATTGCTGAGTTGATTTCCTAAATGTACGACATCCGCAAAGAAAGCTCCTCTCTATCACCTTTGCACGTTTAAAAATGCTGATTTTTATTGAAAATCACATCTATGGCTTCACTGAAGTTATTATTCCAGGGGCTGCAGAAGTTCAAATACAGATCTGAAAACGCAGCTTCGTGGCTTGTCTCAGCACCGACGTTGGCAGCGGGCACGCCGAACCCAGGAGGGTTCCTGTGTTTCAGCCTACGTGAGCAGGGTTTGCTCGGTGCTGGAAGCAGCATTTGCCGCTTGGAGTTTTGGGGAATGTGTTTGGGCTTCCCAGCTGTTTGAGTATCTAAATTTCTAACTTTGGCCAATGTAAGTATTTTTCAAAGTTCAAAGTGATGTTAACATAGAAAGCCATCATTTCCTTTTTAATGATGAAGTGATTTTATTTGGAAAATATGTGGATTTTATGCAGATGGAAGAAAAACATTCAATAAAATCATGCATTTGTCCCCAGATGCTCCAGCACTGAATTGCAAGATAAGCAGTGCTGGTCTCCGTGAAGTCAATGGAAAGGTTCATGTAACTGAAGTTACGTACTCGCTTAACTGAGTGTAGAACGAGATCGCTGCATTTTAGCTTTTGCTCATACACAGTTTTATAAAATTCAGAAAAGCTGCCCCCCGGCACATGCATTTTTAAAAGCTATTTTAAATGAGGTGATTATAAGCTTTAACCTGACGTTGCAAAAGCAACAATTTTAAAATTACCAGGAAGAAATGTATCCTGGCTGACACCAATGGCTTCTTTTAATTGATATTTAAATTTCTCCAGATGAGGAGACATGCTGGAACTTGCCTTACAGTTTAAAATGCAGTGAGACAAAGAAATGGAACGCATAGGATAGCAGAAAAGAAATTTATGAAGCAATAGATGTGATTAAAAAGCATAGCTGAAGGAAATTTCTGATTAAGGATTTTCTCCAGGGAGACACAGTGAAAAGCGTAACGCTAAAGGAGTGCTGGAGAGTCACTGCAGATCGCTGAACCGGTCGTGCCGCGTCCTGGAGCCTCTGGGACGCAGCCCTGGGGCTGGCCCGGGTAACCCGACGGGCCTCAGCAGCGCCGGTAGGCTTGCACCGCCCTACTGGAGCCAAAGGGGCAGTTCCAAGATTTTACCCCCCAGTGGTGCTTTCCTTCTGAAACCTTTGAAGCACTTCGCAAACGTTCATTCTGTGTTGAAATTTCTACGAGGAAATAGCTTCAGCCTGGTCTTACAGAGGGGAAAACAGACTAAGAGAAATCTTACTGTGTTTGCTCTCCAGAAAGTGCTGAGGCAAGGCTTTGCCACGGCTGAAATCTCACTAAGTGACGACGCACAGCTGATGGCAGTCACAACGCACCGTGTGATCCGATGGTGCCCATTTTTTAATGTCAAAGTGATCCCTGACTCCCGAGTGGCCGTGACAGAGCCCACGACCTGTGCCTTTCCAGCCAGACCGATTTGGCTGGCTTCTCCCTCCCTTTCCCCTGCCTGGGTCTCTAGCGGTGCTCCTTGCTGGCCTGTTTGGTGGGTGTCGATCCCAGCGAGCTGTGCTGGCCAGCTGGTCTCGGCAGCCTCCCCAGCGGTCGGTTGGAACAGGAGGGAACCTTGGTGGTTTGGGGATCGCTTCTTTCTGTTTGTCACACGCCTCAGTGCTGTCCACATCTCTAAACTTTCACAGGTCTCCTGAAAATTTCTTTTCCAGGTTCATCCCTATTTCTGTCCATTAGGCAACACTGAATGCAGTGATGTGTATCAGTTTTATTTAAATTAATGTGGTCTGCCTGTGCTTGAAGTGCTGTAATTCTCTGTGCAAATTATTTTGGTTTATGTGCATATATTTAAGTGTCTGAATTTTTTTATCTTAAGATTTAATGGACTAACAGAGAATCAATAGAAGTTTTCAGGCACTGATACTTGGGCCTTTAGATTTGCTGCCAGTTTTGTAGCAGTGCAGAAGCACCAATGTAGCCATCTATTTTAGTTTTCTTATGTAAAGATTCCATTTCTAAATGTATGCAGAAGGCCAGAGTGAAAGGCATCTACACAAGTGTGTTTTGTTCAATTGTCCAAAAATTATAGCAATACATGGCAGATGATATTTTGTACCTCCACACAGTTCGTCACAAAGCAGCTTCCCCGTAGGACAGCACGCAGCTGTAGACCCCAGGTAATTCTGGAGGGTTTTGTAGAAACGCTGTGGTCTAGAGCCTCAGTTACTGATTGCGTGTGTGTTGTTCAGGTATGTTAAATGTCCACAGGATCACCATACCAAAAAAAAAAAAAAACCAAAACAAAACAAAACAAAAACGTTGGTATTTAGAGTATATACAGTTCAGAAAAGGTCTAAAGCATTCACCTGCCTGTCAGCTTTTCAGGAAAAACGAAAAATAAGGTGATGTACCTTGTTGAGCACATGATTACATCTGGAAGGGAAAAAAAAATCTGAAGCTTCTCAAATTTTCCAGCGAAGCGGCCATTTTACTGAGAATTCAAGTGTTAAAATTGTTATCTTGAGATAGGCCACATGGCCCATGAAATCTGCCTTCCTTTGAAAAACGGTCAAGTTTCCCAATTTCTTGGTTACAGCTACCACCGTATTACACCACGTTAATGACAAACCAGAAAGGATTGCAGATCAAGCTTTCATTTTACTGAAGGGCCTGGAAGGATAGACCTAAGTGGATAATCCCACATCCTGTATGAGATTTTTTGGCATCGCTATCAAAGGAGAAACCAGAGGCAGGAGACAGTGATCGTTTTAGGACAGCCAAGTGCTCCCTGCCCCTCCTGGCTCCGGCTGTGTCTGCACTCTGACCTTCCTGTAAGGCAATCTCACCAAGGAAAATGCTAGATTTGTCTCACTGATTTTCCCTCTGATAGAAACCAGTGCGCTGAAGTCTGTCAAGTGGATGATAAAGACAAAGCAGTGCTGCTATTTGTAGCAGCAGAGCTTCTAAGGAAAGAAATGGTGACCTGGTCCTGCTG
>NW_009623360.1:11204-14454 GCF_000690535.1 Cariama cristata
AAGGATTTCAGTTTCCCAGAAAGAACTGAGGAAAATAAAGCTTTCATTGAACCAACCGCTATCAAATTTTCAGGTAAACCTGCAAACCTAGCTACAACTTTCCCAATCTGGATTTCAACAACGAATAGTCATGCTACAAAGAAATTCAAAGTGTCGGAGATTTCTGTGGAAGTGGATTGCCTGGACGGAAAGTCAGGCTACCCGGAGGAGGCTCTCTCCTCACGCGGGAGGACTTGGGTGAGAGGGCATGCTGCGCTTTTCTGCTTCCTTAATTTTCTAACTGGGGAGCAGCGAGGACTGGAGGAGCGAGCGGTCCAGCAGCCCTCGGGCAGGGGGAGCGCGGCGGCGGGCGGGGGGCTGTGGGCTGTGCTGCCGTGGGACGCGGACAACCTCCCTTCCAGCAGACACGGGAGAAGAGGGAATTCCAGCAAGGGCTCTGGAAAGCAAGACTGCCTCTGCGTCTCATTTACAGGATGGAAAGAGGGTGCTGATCCTCTGCATTACATTTTGAACACTTTCAAAAGCTTGAGTAGATGATTACATCCATTTCTCAGAATGAGTGAAACTTTTGGTAGTGCAAAAACAAGGGCAGATGTTCAGTTAAACGATAGATTTGTGAACTGGTGGTTCCTACACGGGGTTGCTTGAAGCAACTAAAGATAATCCCTCAGGGGCTTTATGAAATCTCTTGAACTGGTTCAAACAAAACATGAAAGAGGGGAGGAAAGGGCCATTGGTACACTAAGATACCAGAACCAGTCAGATGGTGTTGCTAAATCTGGAGTGCTAAAAAATAAAAGGCATTTGGCAAGTGAAGAGGATCCACAAAATCTAAAAAAGCAGGGGATTGGCTCAAACACAGGAGGTTTTTTTGGCCAGATGCACAACTAATGCTGACCAATGGAGAAGCCAAGATGCTATTGCTTGGGGTCAAACAGGGAAAATGACTGGGAAGTTAAGATACTAAAAATCAGAAAGCTGGACCCTGAACTTTGGGCAAGAAGTCCTGTTAACTGAGCTGGCAGAGTGCTAACAACCAGTCAGGATCTAATTATGGGAAGTAATTGGAGAGAAATTAATGGAAAGGTATCTTGAGTATTCCCTGCCCGGAAATTCCTTTTCTTTTATTTTATTTTTTCTTTTATTTTTCTTTTATTATCAAGCAGCTTTCTGAAGAGCAAGACAGGATCACATATTTCCATTTGGGTTTTTAAAGCACTCTTTCTAAAAGCAGAATCCATGATAAATCAATTCTTATCCGCAGGATAGAGACGGTGTAACTTAATTCTCCAGTCCTCCGATTCTGGATGTGTCTGCCAACTGCATGGTGGTCCCTGAAGCCTTTCTGTGGAGTCAGAAAAGTGGCTCCTCTTGTCAAGAATATTTAACATTTTGGAACTGTTGAACAAGCCAAGAATTCATGTGTCCTGCACAACGAATCCTGTAAGTTCACTACATCTCAAATCTGAGTCAAATATTAGCAGCTGAGGGTGCGTTTGCCAGGCTGGCCTCTACACTTATAAATGAAATTGAATGAATTAGTTATTTTTTTGTCCCTATACTAAGTAAAGAAATGACAGACAGGTCTCAAGAAGCTGAAGAGCCCACTGGTCGTTTCATTCCCATTGAAACAAACCAGAAAGCACGAAGGAGCCTCTCCCAGTGAGGCAGGCAGCTGCTGGGACAGGCGACCTTCTCCTGAAGAAGGTCAGGAAAGGCTGTTTGAGCAAGGAGAGTGCCAGGTCCATTGGACACTCCCCCCCCTCCCCGCATCTGCTATCACATGATGTGACCTGGAAAAAAAAAAAAAAAAAAGAATTTTTACTGTTTTGTTAAGAGTCTGAGATCAATCATGAGCATCCAGGGCTTTCCTAACTTTGTCATCTGGTCTGTGAAGAAAATCTTCCTACGGAGTTGACCCCAACAGTACTGGAAATGGGATGTTTGGACAGAAAAAACCACAGGTGCGTAACTGCTAGCCTCTCTTATTTGACACACTTCATCTGTTTGCAGGTTGTTTCTATGTGGCGTATCTGCCAGCAGCTCAGGCTCTGTGTTTTCTTGCAATTCACCATCCTTATTTCTCGCTGCCTCCCTGGCTGCTGGCAGCTCCTCTGGTCAGTCACTTCTAAGAAAGCCCACAGCAGAGCCCATGCCTTCGAACCACGTCCTCCGTCACTGCCGCCATTACACCGGTACAGGCAGAGAGACTCCATCCCGCTGACGCCACGCAAGAAGCAAAAGCAGTATTTCAGCCTGATATTTTTATGCCTGTCCCTATTCTGTAATTCACTACGTTTTCCAGGGGAACATCAATAATTAATGTCAGCTGTGCTGAGCAATTTAATTAAATGCTTCTGTTGCGAAGCTAACCCTTTGCTGCAAAATGCCGTTTGGTACTTATCTTGATTTCCAGATTTGTCATGCTCTCAGCAACATGTATTATTATTTACATCAAAAGGTGAATCAATGACCTATAACTCAGCTTTCAAAAATGATGTAAATGAAAAGGGTAAGCTACCACATTTGACTGTTTCCAGGAATGTGAGCTACATGAGCAGTGATGAACCATAGCTACCAGATGAGAAAAGACCAAGCAGAATTAATTTACATTAGGTTGAGCTAGCTTTAATAAACTGCTATAAATAAGCAATTTGTGCTATGTAATCTCAGCAGTGGAGCACATGAAGAGATTGTGCATTAAGTACTTAAACAGTGACATTATTGCTACAGCCAGATGCTTACAAGGGCCCGAGAACAACAACAACTCTTCTTGATTTCAGTGCAGCTGTGGAGAGCCGGCTCCTGTAAACAACCGGCTAGTAAGGACTAAACCAAGGCTGGCTCCCTCAGGGAGCGTAGCTGTAGCAAAGGCCCGGCTTTGCCGTGGCCAGGAGCAAGGCTGGCCGTCACCAGCTGGGTCACCGGCGCTGCAGGCTGCCGTGTTTTGTGCGCTTTGGAGAGGTGGAGGAGGGAGGCATTAGAGCTGGAAGGTCTGGAAAGAAGTCTGCTGCAGGCAGGCAGGGTACTTACTGTCCGTGAAACGAAAAGGCAAAAAATGTAAAACAAACAACATCGCCAACCTAGCGACTGAAAGAAGCTCCAGCTTTTACTGCTGTTTTTCTTGCTCCGCCACCACCATTTTCTTTTTAGATCCAACCGAACCTTAAGCCCTGGTATTTCGTTCCCATTTCTGCACACCTAGAATGGTCCTAGATGTGTTGCGGCTTTTTTTTCCAGAGGGCCTGTG
>NW_009623360.1:14485-31943 GCF_000690535.1 Cariama cristata
AATGGTCTGGGAATGAGGGATATCGTTTTATGTGAGAAGATGATAGTACTGGGTCAGCCTCCTAGTCTGGCCCGCCTTCACCTAGAAGGGGCTCCTTTGCTGTCAGAGGCACAAAACCAAGACAGTTACACCGCTCTCCTATTTGATACTAAATGCTATAATCTTGATATCAGTGGCCTTTGATTCCTGCTATTCACATTTACACTTCAGAAGAACGTGACACAAGTAAGGTCGCTGTCTGATTTTGGATGTTGAGCCCTCATCACCTACAAGGTACTTTATCCTTTCTCTCGTCTATGTCGTGACACCCTACTGAACTTGGAGAAAAGAATCCGATAAAGTGGTTTGTAAGAAAGCTATGGGGCTTTTTGTTATAACTCCCTGGACATTGTCCATCATACAACAGAAGGATTAAATCTGCCTTTGTAACATTTATATTTCCCGTGCACGTTTGAGAAACGGCAGATAGAGAGGATAAGGTGATAGCTGATCATTAGGGAATTAAGCCTGAGGCCATGAGCAACAGCCCTCAGGATTTCAGCATTAGTCATGGAGTACAGTTAATGATATCAAACTAAAGTTCAAACTACAGCATGGTTTTCCTCAAAAGGCATTAAAACCACCTCCTGATTCACGGTGCGATATGCAATAGCTCCTGCTAAATTTCAGCTCTCCTGTCTCAACTGCACAACCAAATTGCTTTCAGGCAAAGATAATGGTGAGGCTCTGTAAATGGCTGACATAAAAAATAACTGGTGTCTGTGGCTGCAAATTTTGGCTATGGTATTCCTTGGGGCATGCAAGGTAAACCAACAAAAATATTAATTTACTTTGCTTTGTATTTAGTCCTACTTCCCATATACACTGTGAATTTCTGCCAGTTTCTTCAGATTTGTGCAAATACGAATCAATCTCTTGAGGAACAGGGAATCTTTCATCTTGTTTCTGTTTTATGTTGCGTATACCTATTTGTGAATTTTTTTCATTAATAGGAGGAATTTGTAGTGAAACACTTAAAGCAACTAGATAACATTTTGCAAGCAACTTCTTGCAAGCAAATCCCTGCAGCTTTGCCAATGAACTTTGATGCTAATTTGTAACGTGAGCTAGGATTGCAAACCATCTATCCATATGGATTTCTGCTGCTAAGGAAGGAACCAAGACTTTTGCTAGCTGTGAAAAGAAATTGAACATACCATCAAACTCATTTCACGTGTGACTGGCATCTGGAGATGAAATGAGTTCACTGCACTTCTGAGTTAGTGATTTAAAGCTTTAGATTTTTATTCTATAGACATTCGGAATATGGCATATGTCATTAAGAGAAGACATGTGAAACCATGTCAGGATTTCAGATATGATATAAAATCATCATTTTAGATTCTTCAGGTGCAGAGAACTTGCAATTTTTCAGTTTCCTTTCTCCAGTTTTTTGTTTCCCTTTAATTCCTGCTCATCTCTGGAGGCTATGCTGAGACACAAAGCTGAAGTACAAAGTGATTAGAAAGATGTGTATTATATTGATTTACCTTCTAGTACTTAAACCAAGGGTTCACACTGCCCCGTTTCAGCTGTTTAACCTTCACTGACAGTCACTCCATCACAAGGCATATGGGTAATTAGAATTGCTGAAAATCAGGTCAATTATTCTAGACTGAGTGCCTGCACTACACTCTATCAACTCCAAACGTTATCCATGTCAGCCCACATTCATACAGAGCTCTTCCTAAACATTTGTAAGGTTATCCTGGCTGTTTACCATGTACGGACTTTGAGACAATTGCTGCTGCGATTCCTGGCACAGATACTCATCTGTCTCTTGCTGCTTGATCATTCCCAGCCCAGCAAGAGGGGAAGCCTTAGAAAGGAAGAGCAGATGCTCAGGTTTTCTGTTCTCTGTGCCATCTACTACCACTGTTCAGCAGCTATTTCTTCTAGAAACTTTTCTCAACTCCACACAAGTAACTCTTCTGCTCACACTCTGCACATCACCAGATGGCAAACTAAGGTGCTGTTGTCTTGGGAAAGAATACCGATCAGACCGGATTCTTTGACAGATGTGTATTGATGGAAGTGTTTCTCCACTTACTTTCTTCGCAATGCAAGCATATCCAGAACTCAAACGTTCACTGTAACTAAAATGGGGGAGTCGGCAGACCGCGGTGGTAGCTGGCACGTCTCTGCCCCCTCCACTACGTGCATCTCACCGGCACAGGCTCTTGTTTCTCACCAAAGAGCTCAAAAAAGCCAGCCCAAAAGTTTTACAGACATTAGACGCACTAGCCGTGCTGCTGAACGAGGACCTGGGAGGTGCTGAAACAGCACATTGTTGAGGGAAACAGAAGAGCAAACACAAACTAGAAAATACTGTGGAGATTTTATGCCTCTGCACTAATACTTGTTCCCTTGTCCTTGTCTCTCTCTTTTTCTCTTTCTTTCTTTCAGGAAAGCTACACCTGTCAACCTTCAAATCAGCCAGTATGTGACACAAGCCATCCAGCTGTGTAGCAGATGGTTGAACTGTGCTTTGTCCTATATACATCCACGCAGAATTATTAGGATGATGCCCTACCTGCAGCAGTCACGGGGGAAAGGGACAGAAATATCATTTGGGCTTATAGCTGGTACGTGACCATAGGCAGGGGACTGAAGGAGAAGCAGCACCGCCATATAGGATGTAAGGCAGAGTCACCATCCCTGGAGGTATTTAAAAGACGTGTAGATGTGGTGCTTAGGGACATGGTTTAGGGGTGGACTTGGCAGTGCTAGGTTAATGGTTGGATTTGATGGTCTTAACGGTCTTTTCCAACCTAAACAATTCTAGAAAGCTCCTTCCACTACCATTCCATCTTAATGTAGGAGATCCAGGAGGAGAAGAGTGGAGCTATACAAGATGGGAAGTAAAAGCAGAGTGAACTGGATGGTGTGCGGCTGGAGCTGCTGCTTTCCCCCAGCTGGTGTACGAGCCCTTCTCTGCCTGCCCTGCTCAGCTCCTTTCACTAACCGCTGTGGGCAGAAATAGCATCAGGAAGATGCTCATTCTCCAAGTTCCCCATGTCTGCCTACTGCCTGAAGTCTCTGCCCTGCAGATTGCTGCCTGTCAGGGTAACTGTGCAAAATACCCTTCAGGGATCCTCCAGTCCTGTGCGATTCAGTGGAGCTAGGGACCTCCACTGTGTGACTTTCCCTCATCCTCACTGATGCACTTGCCCTGGCTCAGTCTGTAGCCACTATTATGACCTTTCTCTGTGCTATCAGGGAGCTATCTGAACCCCATCAGACATGCGAATGACTCCAAACTCCTCCATTAGACTCCAGCTGAATTCAGCGGGAGCTCTGCTCTTCCTTCTGTACAGCATTGGTAGCTTCATAGTTTTGTGCAATTGAAATCGTGGGGGACAACCTGATTGACAACTGACTAACCTCCTAGAGTCTGATCTAGGATGCCCTTGGTGTCTCGGGATGCTTCTTGGAGTGCATTACTTCAGCATGCGGTGCATTGTAAACTGAACAACTCCAAATCGAGCCAAAGCTTTACTCGGAATGCAGATTTTACAATTATATTAAAATAAAAGAGCAGTGTTACTACCTGAACTTATACTATTGAAAAAGACATTTCCCAAAGAGAAACAAAGATAATACGCAATAAAAGGAATTCTGACCTTCACTATTGTCTGTCTGCATACAGATAGACGGCAGGTTGTATAGTTCTGTCACGGTTGCATCTGTTATTTGCTGTAGTAATGTCTGAAATTCCCCTGCAGCTGTAAATTTTCACAGGTCTACATCCTTTCCAGGAGAGACGCCAACTATGATGAGGTATGCCACCCGCATCCTGCTCGAGTCAGGCTTAGTAACTTGCTGTTATCACTCAGTCCCATCCTATCAGTCCTTGAGAGAAGAAACTTCCGTGAGGAAAGCGAGGGGAGGGCACTGGTGCACCATCGGGCCCACGTACCAGCAAACGAGCTGGTTGAGACCATGAGGTCTGGCTGGCTGCTAGCGCTAGACCGTCACAGAGCAGGGAGAGAGGATTTCATGCTGACCTGGACTTTCACAGCCCTACAAGAAGTCATGGTGTACCACATACTTGATAAAGAGAGTGCTACCATTTCTGCCTGTTTTTCTGCTCTGGAAATAAATTTCTGTGGGCCGATCTGTAAAGCTGCATGCCCCGTGACTGAAGTACGCAGACTAACAACTGAAATATTCAGACTAGAGACTGAGTCAACACAGTGCCCTTTTCGGGCTCCAAGTCATCCTTGGGAAGGGAGCACTGTGTCTCTGCAGACTATAGATACCTTTCTGTATTGTCACTGCTAAACATCCTCTGTGTAGAAACTTCAGCTCAGAAGATGAAACAATATTTCGTCTTCTTTTATGAATGTTGTACACATGAAAGCTGGTGAGAGAGCAGTTTTGCTTCTGATCTACTGTGTGTTTAACTGCAGGCTTGGAACTGGCACCTCTTGTCATCCCAAACAGCACTCTGCACCTTTTTTAAAGTTTGATAGTACCAACTGAGAAATGAGCGCAAAAGGCAGCAGAAAAACTAGGCCAGTCTGGCCCGTGAAGTTTGTCATAGAGACGCATCTAGTCCTCGGGTCCATTTTTACAAGCTACATACGCTATTTTTTAGAACGACTTGGGGACTTGCAAATTCTTTTGCTGGTTGTACCCCATACATGACTAAAAGGATAATGTGTTTACAAAGATGGGATTGTCTAGCGTATTTCAAGATAAATTTTGATTGTGGGGAAAACTGGCACCTTAAATGGGGCTGATCAGTACGCTACCCTCTGGAATCAACATTCTTAACCTGGGAGCTGTTTAGGCTTGGCCTGACCTAATTCTGATTTCTGAAATCAATAACCAAGACTTAGTGGGAACAGGAGTGATTGCTGGGTCTAGTTTTTTGTTTGTTTGTTCGTTTGGAAAAAAGTAGCTATATAATTCTATGGTGAAATTTTAAAAAATGACAAGGCTAAGGTATATTCAGGTATGAGCTGTGCAGTGCATCCTGTAAACAGGAGTCTTTGGATGCCAAAATTAGAGCTAACCAAACTCACTAGTCACTTTAAAATGTTTGTGTCATTAGAAATGGTTATGGTGGTCACTGCTGTACACATCTTGGCTCTAGAACATGACTTTTCTGCCATGAATTAATTTATTCTTTAGGCAAAGCAGCATCTGGAATGATAACTGCATTGCTATGATAGTGGCCACTTCTGTTACCAGAGCTGTCTGTACATTTTCCTCTGTTAATTGTTTCTCCTGTTAATTGTCTGTTTCTCTTTTGAGGTCTCCAAGAGCTTTCCAGCTTGGATCAGCTCTTCTGGTCTTATTCTACTTTCGTAGCAGCTCAGTGAGTAACTTCAATTATATAAAAAAAGTTTGAATAGTGATTATCTTCCACTTACAAAGTGTTTGAGAACAGTTGATTCCTTTTCTTGACCTTTTTTCATGCTTAAGCGTGTCTTGTGAATGACTTTCAGCCAAGTCCTCGGTTGGTAGACTGTTCCAGTGGTTTTATCATCCCAGTTCTGACCCATGTCAGCTCTCTTGTACAGGCATGTACCTTGTACTGCTGTTGTCTGCCTCTCTTGCGTTCACCGTTAGAAACCTCCACTCAAGAATTCTTGGGAGTAATTAATCTTCACGTAGATATTGATTTGACAGGCGTCTATTTTTAAACTTAGATGTATATGTTGATATGTATATCTGTTTAACATATATATAACTAGGTTAAGAAATGTTTTATTTAAAACAAAGCCCCATGCAAGTCATAAAAATGCAAAATTAAACTCAAGGTCTTCTGTCGGCTTCCTGATATCTTTTCACTGTCTTTCAGGTATGGTTGCAGTGCAGACGATGATATTGCTCTGCTGACTGATCACCTCTTGCTAATATTTAAATTAAGGGCATTTTTCAGAATAAAATGTTAATCTCTCTTCCCTCATCTGCTTTTCCTACACCAATTTCCTGGCAATTGGACATTTTCAAATATAAATGAACCCCATTATAAACTAATCAAGCTGTTCTAACTGCAGACAGGAAAAAGAGGAAAAAAAGAAAAGGAATATAATGTCTGGTATACTGTCTTGAATACCCAGGAGGGTTTTGGACCACTATAAAGGAGGATTTTCTAAGAATGTGGGTAGTAAACATGAGATGCTGGAGAAAGCAGCTACAAAGTTGTCCATTGCAGGCTAAGCATTGTTTCAAAACAAACACACAAGTTTGTACAAAAACTCATGATTACAGAACCCAAAGCTTCTCCTGCAGCACAAAGTGAAAACCTGAAAACACAGATCTCTCCCAAACTGAAGTGGACTCATGGGGCAAGAGTCAGTGATTTCCATTTCAGGCAAAATGTAGAAAGAGTCCGAGTTTGGTTTTTAGTATCATCTGTGTGGTCACTAGATGGCACATCGGTCTAAAGATTCACATCCATCACTTTATGGTGTTGCTCACAGCCACTGCATGGACAAACAGCAAGTCATAGATGGGAAACAGCTACTGATTGTCTGTAATTGCTCTGTGTGTGCGTGCGTCTGTGTACATGTGCCGGTGGGTACAAGTCCCAGTACGGTAGGTAGGAATACAGTTGTGTGGATGCTTTTTTCTGAGACTGTTGCTCTGTGTATAATACAGTTAGATTAGCTACAGACACTAGATGTTTAGGTACTGGTATCCAAGACAGAGGTGGAGAGAGAAAAAAAATCAAGATGTCTTTCCGACTACCATCTGTAGGTACCAGTCTGTTTTGTACCTGAAGCAGGTGAAGGTCAGGTCAGACTACACATCAGTGCCTCCTTGAAGCAGCTTTTGTTGTCTAGGACATCATATTTGACAGAACATGCAAAGGACCTTTGGAACTCTACCTGGAAATGACTAGAATAAGTGGCCTGTGGAGGACAGATAACAAGGATTTTTATATTAGTTTGCAGATAGAGAGGTGTAGGGTCCCTCCAGTATCTCAGTAAGGTGCTTTCAGATGTTATTTTAGATGTCTGCTCCTGAAATTTGAAAAAGATAAATGAATCAGAGCCCAGCACACTGTATTGTGTGTTGTCTTTATCTTAAGCCACAAAGTGCCTCATATTCTCAACTACTGCCCTTTCACCCGGCCCACCCCCACCTCGTTCTTCATGAAGAAACCATTTGCCAGCTTCGAGAAGCCCACTGCAGCTTGGCGGAATGGGTAACCTGAACATGAATTTCTGCAATGCACTGTGACTAGTAGCACATTTCAGGGATTGGTTTTCTCATTTGTGGGAAGCACCTTCTTTTCCAACAATTATTTCCAGTGCAGTCACCTTCTTTTCCAACTTTTTTATGCCTTCATGAGGAAGATACATGCAGAGATTACCTTGCATGCTGTCTTTTGCTCATGACTGTCTTTCTCCTTACCTGTTATCTGCTGTGGTTTACCCCATGAGACTGGTATTCGTATGCTGAGAAAATGATTGGGTTTGAGACTGCTGGAAGCTTTCATGATCAGAAGGAATTTTAAGTTCTGGATTCTCAAAAGAAGGCAGAGGGTTAATAAATAGTAAAAACACAGGACTGAGGTCTATCTCTGGAGAAGGTGCTGCACTTCTTTTATTAGTTGCATAAGGATTCAATTTACCCTAACTCTTCTCAGCTCACTGGAAAAAGCCAGGCAGGTTTGGAAGCTTGCTTGAGTATCGTAATGATTTTCAGCCTTGGTAAGGCTGTTCTGTCATGAAGCAGGAAATCCATGTGACAATCAGCACATCAGGTTCATTTTGAATTCTACTGTGCAGTAGAAGTGGTCCTGCCATTAGATGAATTAAGTGGCTTTCTATTCCCACCCCATTATTTTTTTCCTTTATGTATTGTGCAATTTATGCATGAACTATTTTTGTCCTGAGATGTGGGACTGGCCATTTATAAGAGCATATATTAAATGGAAATTCAGATTCAGTTAAAATTCAGGGAAAAGGCTACCAATTCAATAACTGTTTTTTTTTTTTCTTTCACATTACAGAAATTGATTTTGGTAAAAGACCTTTACAATTGGTGCAATTTGAAAATTAGTGATGCATCTTTGCAATTGGATTCATTCTTCTCTTAGGGTTCAATCCTAATTCTGAAGTATGATTAGATTTTACCAAGTCTGGGAAAGTCTTGAATTTTTAACCTTCAGGAATGAGCTAACAGTTCTGCTGTGACCTTTGGGTAGGAACAAAAGGACTGTCCCAGTTCTTGAAGCAGAGAGAAGCAGTAGGGGCAGCCACCACGGGTAGTCTTTTTACCAGAGATTTTATCAGATGGTCTGTATCTTACTGAGAGTGATTCTCTCCCTTGATGTACTCAGGAGAAAAGTCAAAATAGATGGATGTGACCACATGGTGCCGGTTGGGGTAACCAGAGGGATATGTCAATATGCCTTTTTTGGCTCAGTGGAGAGTTTATCCTTTGTCCTGTGGAACAGAAACCAAAGATGAGTCTTGCTTGTCATCTGTACCTGAGCGTGGGAAGGGGTTAAGATTTGTTGGTTTGTGTTTTACAGGCTGCTTCTATATGCAATGACAAACTTGTACATCTTGAATAAGTGAGACTTCTTGTTCTGTTTGGTGGAACAAAACTAACACCCAGAAAGAAGAGGAAAGTCGTTCACGAATAAATCACCAGGAGCTCTGACAACATGGAGATAATCTGTCTTTTTAGGGCTGTTCATCCATTTTTTTCTTATAGTCCTTAAACTCTCATTGAAGTCAGTGGAAGATTTGGACAAGGAATCGGGGATCAGGTCTTCGATCTCTCCTAGGAGACATTCATCTGATCCCTTTTCAGGAATCTGAGAAATGGCACGCTTACAGTTTTGTTCTGATTACTTGTAGATAATAGGTATTTTCACTCTGGTCCATGCTTAATCAAAATTTACACCTTCACCAGTAAAAAAAAAAAAAAAGAGAAAAGATAAAGAGAACACCCAGGCAGATGAGAAGCATAGTGAAGAAAAGATGCAGTGCCAGTACAGAAACTAGTATGGCTGAATACGCACTAAAGGTTAAGGGACTTGTTTTGTTTTGTAACTTCTATAGGCAACTTAAAATATTGGAAACTTAAACCTTTCTCATAGATGATAAATAATGTCAGCCCAAATCCTTTCCAAAACTATTATTTTGGAATTAGCTATTGAATATATCAACAGTTTCACTCCAGTACCTTTCATTACTGCAAAGTTAATGGAAAAATTATTGATTGGTAGCTCAAGCCATACAAGTTAACTTTGCACAACAGTAGCACACAGAGTTTAACTACCCGTGAAGAAGTGCTTCACTGGTATAGACATTCCTGGTTTAGGTAACACAGCCACAGCAATCTCTTTCACACTATGTGTCATACTACAACGTAGGCTTTGTTGACAACACGCCTTACTGAATTTGCAGTCTGTGGAATGATGTTACTGGTATGGACCACACCTATTTCATTATGAGGAAAACATCTGCCGTCCCTGTGCTTGTGGAAATAACTCTGAAACTTTAACTCAAACACCTCCAAGAAGGTTCAAACTGGAGGGGAAAAGGCTGCTTATTCTGAATGCCAAACTCACTCCGCATAACGGCTTTTCTCGTGCTCTTCAGTATGAATAACTCACATGAGCACTGCATGGCTTAGGCAGTAGCTTGTAACAAGGTGCTGCTGGAACTCATTTCTAGGCAGCAGCCCAGCTTAGTAGCTTTCCTGTCATGTAAGCCTGCATGTCTGTAATTTATGATGTGCATTCCTTGCTGGTGGCACTCATATAAATTAGGAGCTCTGGAAACAAACTTACATTTCTTAGATTTTGAAGATGATTTTCTAAAATCTTAGTATCGGTCACATCACCCAAAGTACTGGCAGCTTTCCGTCTGCACCTGGGAAAATGACCTTCTGTGTTTTGTACCCACAAAAATGAACTCAAATACATTAGTTGAGGTTTAGAGAAGGAAGAAAGTGAAATAGTGTCAAATGCAGGATTTCAGAAATCTTGCATGTTCTTCAGTTGCATCAGCTTCTTTCTCCCTTCTTGAGGAGGAAACTATAACCGTGAAATCATGTGAAATTTACTTTCCTGCTCCCTGTTTTTCTTAGAAAAAAACACAGCACTATGCCATATTGACACGCTTATCCTGTTTAAATTGTCATACAAACAATGAGGGCTTTGCATCCTAGGTTTCTTTCTGTCTTTCAGGAAATGTCTGAACTGTCATCCACAGAAAAAGAAAACACTTCAGCCTAGGTTCAACAGCAGGCCAGCTACTTGTCAGCATAAGAAAAAAGTCCTCATAGGTGAAGCCCAGTTCCAGTTTAACAATATAACATACTTATCAGTCGATCCTTTTTTGAGCAAAACATCTACTTCACAATATGACATGGATTATGTGACATTTTAGGCAACAGTTGATTTAGAAACATAGCTGCTCAGCCAAATTTTATCTGCTGATGTTTCGCTACAACATTAATTTTATCTTGGCTTTGAGCTGTTTATTACCAGTTGGTCATTAATCACAGATGATGACTGATACCCTGGAGGTTAATGCTTGAATGCATTCTTCTAAAATTGAAAAATATTTCAGTGTTCAAGCACATTCCACTGCCATGCCAGACAGAAGCAAACAAATGTATAAGGTTACTGCTGATAGATGTCTAATTAACATACTCTCGATGTCAGCACTATTAAAATCTGCACTCATCTACATAACCAGTAATTTGTTATAATGAGCAAAATACCTGGTTTTCAAATAGGAAGCTTTTTTTAAAAAACAAAACAGTTACATTTTCGTCCCAGAGCATAACGAATACCAGCAGAAGAATCATACTGTCAGTAAGATTCATTCCACCAGGGAAAGTTAGCGTTATCCTATTACATCAAGAAATACCTGATTTGTGTTTCAACACTACAGACCCTGGCATTAACTCTCCCCTTGCTACCCCAGCTCTTCCAAACACTCATTTATTAACAAATATCACCACCCATAAAATATTCATGCTTCATAGCAGCAACAATTCATTATGCCTCACCAAATAAATGCAGTTAAACCACCAGCTGAAGGCCTTCTTGCCTCCAGTGACCAGCTTAACATAAGCTTTTATTAAGATATCTTAGTATACATGCAGTGCTACTTAGTGATACCATGGCTGTGTTTCAGGCTCCTAACAAGGCAATGCACATAAGGAGAGCGAGGTGGAGGGATTACCACGCTGCCTCATGTAGCACCTATTTACAGACTGTCATGGTGCAGCCCACGTGCGGACCCTGCACGCTCCGGGACGCAGCAGTGCTCCATCTTCTTTGTACTGACACTACTGCAACCTCCAGAGCTTCTGGAAGAAGCTAGCTGATTATCTCTCAGCTATGAGAATATAAAACACAAGAAAAACTAGCTTGAAGATCTGTTCTCATGCCATAGACTTGAAAAACAAAATTAAATTAGCACAGTATGTCAAAACTCGTCACACACTCAACGAGGGGTAAACAAGGAACTTCAAAGATAAGTAAGCAGAATATCTTTAAATAGCTGAAAGGTAGATGAAGTAAACAGCAGTTGATTAAATATCTAGGTCATTAATAAAAGAAGATTCTTGAATTAGTCATCCCCTTTCTGTCTGTGGGATATTAAAACAGTTGCAATGCCATGCTAAAGATGGAGGCCGTGCAACTGAGGATCAACTCTGACTTGAGGCTCTCTCAACAGCATGAGATACGGAGCAATAGCTGTACTGACTCACAGTAGTTTCATCATGGTGCAACTCTATTGAAGTTTTACCTTGCTTTGGCTCTGAACCATCAAGTTACTCTCACAAATACAAATTAGGGGTCTCCTTCACCTCAAAGTGCCTTGCTCCAGTGAGGGTCTTCCTGTATATAGTTGACTACTGACAGCAAGCTGGGGTGTAGGATGGAGAGATGCCCTTATCTTAACTAAAGTGAGCTTGATTCCAATTGTACTTCACAGAACTGTAGATAAAATAATGTTCACCAAATCAGAAGGGAATTCAAATTATTTACCACAGAAAGAGTAATAAATATTTACAATATCATATGGGTTACTATTCTTCTATTTAAACTATCTGATCTTTCACAGCATGCATCTCTTCACCCCCATCAAACTAGGATGGCCAAAGACCTGGGAGCTGCTATAGTTACTTCTCTACAGAATTTATCTGTAAGGTTTTATAAGGTTATTTTCCTCCTCAAAGTCAGTTCTCACAGGAACAGCCTCGATTCCACTTAAAGTGTGCCAATAATGTGACAATGATGTTTCAGGCTCCATCCTGAGGCTTTTTCCTTAAGTCTCAAGTACAGGCCAATCTCTTACTTCTGGTCTCTCTACGTGTTCAGCTTGCGATAAGATTATCATGAAGATGCAAGTGACAGCCTCGAGTACAGATGACCCCAGCCCCTGTTATCCCTACAGTTCCTTGATTCTGTGTCTTCTGACCATTCTGTCCATCTACCTACTGGAAGATGTATGGCATTTTAGAAAGCCTTTTTCAGCATTAAAGCCCTCATTTTTCTTACAAGGTACCAGCAGAGACCTGCTGATTCCTGATGGCCAGCTAACACCTGTTATAGGAAGCTAAGGATGTGTCCCCATGCAGATAATTGCACAGAGACGGATGCTTATCTTCTGGTGAACAGAAGAAGAGAATAGGCCAAGCACCATAATTTTGGCTTCAGTAACAGAACGATTAATCTTCATAATGCAGTCTCACTAAGCTGGGCATTCACAGCTTTGGGTAGCAGTGCCAAATGAACAATCATGAAAGACAAAAGACACTAACCAGCAGTCCAGCAAAGCCTCCTATTTGTGTAATTTGAAGATGTGATTGACAGTGCTCCCAGCGTCTGATCTTGGGCAACAACTCCCAACTGGCCCATGATGCATTAAGCTTGTTAGGTTTATGAAGCAGTACTACTTTTAGTGCTTGGATTGTGCTTGTTCCTGTTTCTTTTTATGTGGGCAGTGACCACCTTGGGGTGGGTGATGCTGAAAATCCAGTGTTGGGAAAGAGATGCAGAATAATTAAGCCAAACACACCTGGCAAAACACAAAATTTCCCTTTATACTGAATTCAGTACTGATCTACCAGGAAATCCTTCTGTCTTCCTACCAAAGATGCCTCCCCATCCGTTTTTTAATTAGAAGTTGAACCTCATTAAATGATTGAAGTATATTCACTTGTTGTATTTTTCTAAGTTACTATGTTCAAGCAGACATTCTCAGTGCTTTAAATGCAAGAAAGAGGAAGCCACTGATCTGCAAAAAGTTTTTATTAAAATGTGCACAGACACACAGAAAAGCTCAGGCAATTTACATGAACAAATTAAATGGCACCCCATGTCCCTAATGAGCAAGCACAGAGATATAATTAACTGATATTTTATTTGCTAAATGAATTGACCTTTAACCACACAATCTATAAAATTAACCCTTGCAGATTGGCAGTCCTTTCACATCAAGAGTCTAAAAAAATAAGCACAACATGCATTTCAATACCCTGTAACATATCATTAAAACATGTCCCAAGGTATTTCACAATCCATAAAACAGTACAAACATTACCAATCGATTACTCATTACAACTCACCACATACGGCATAGATATTAATTTGTACAGCATCTTAATTTGGGTTAAGACATGAGACTGAGTAAGGCGTCATTAATCCTTCACACTGCTTAGCTCCTCACACCATTTTGCTCTGTGCCAACTAGCACAGCCTGAGACGATGCCCAGAACAGTGCAGGGAAAAGCATGAAAAGCATGTGCCAGAGACTATTTCCAATATACTGTGTGAACAACGCGGCACTAGGCTTACTTCCTTCGGCCCTTCACCATCCTTCAGCACTGCCCAGCAAGCTTTGTACGCTCACGTGCTCCTACCTGCCCTCGTGTCACACTCAGAGAGGCAAGGATTGACACGTTCTGGCTCCTTCTACAAAAACGTCTCTTTGAGGTGTGGCAGCACAGCTTCTGAGAGCTGAAAATCAAACTCCATGTAGAACCCAGAGGAGAATGTGGGCCAGGTGCTAGTCAGTGGGGATGTAGCCCATGCCACTTGGCTTCAAGGCCAGTGAACCTTTCACTGGCTTTGTTTTATTTAAGAGTATAGAAGATAGCCTGCACATGTACTTTCTTGGAAGAAGGAGCTACTCTTAGCCAAGTCGTGTCTGCATATGAGCATGATTCCACTATGCTGCACTTCTTCGGTGAACAGACAGATTGACAGGGCAGGGAGCAGTACTTACCATATTTTTCAGCTGTGTTTTGCAAAGGACATTGACGACCTCTGTGTCCTTTTTGTTTCTGTTCTGTAATATTAAAGAATCCTCTTTCATCTGTCTGAATGATTACTCCCACAAACTGAAATTTTAAGACTGTCCTTAAGCAGGATATCACCAAAAGACACCTGGTTCTGGCCAGGGACATACCCTCAGCATATTAAGCCAAACAAGCTCCACACAACTGACAGTGGACTGAAACAACTGCTGCCCTAGGGCTTGTTCAGGAAAGAGTACACACACCCATTTCTTGAAAAGCACTGCACTGGGTTTGGCTGGAAGGGAGATAATTTTCTTCACAGCAGCCCATTTGGTGCCGTGTTTTAGACAGTTGACCAAAACAGTGGTTTAGCTGTTGTGGAACAGTGTTTACAGAGTGCCAAGGCCTCCTCTATTTCTCACTCTGCCGTCCCAGCTGGCAGGCTGGGTGGGGGTGAACAAGAGGATGGGAGGGGACACAGCCCCTGGACGGCTGACCCCAACTGACCAAAGGGATGTTCCAGACCATATAACATCATGCTCACCAGCAAAACAGGGAGGAGTTTTTCTTGGCAACTGTCTGGTGGTGGCCAGTGATTGCTTTTGTATCACTTGGGTTTTGTGTTTTGTTTTTTTTTTTTTTTTTCTCTTCCCCTTCACTTATTAAACCATCTTTATCTTGACCTATGAGGGTTTTTTCCTCACTTTTGCCCTTCTGATTGTCTCCCCCACCGCACTGGGGGAAGTGAGCGAGTGACTGGGTGGGGGCTTACCTGACAGCTGGGGTCAACCCACCACAGACATCATTCTCTGTCTGTCTGTCTGTCCTTCTCTTAAAAATCCCTCAGTTTTGAATCCTAACACTGTTCAGAGAATACCCACAAGCACAGAATGGAAACAGGTGAACATGGCTCAAGTACATTAGACAGAACAGTGAGGATGAAAGAACGGCAATTTGCCTCCTCTGAGTTTGCAGACCATGCACCTAAGCATGCAGATACTCATCCCTATAGCTTGAGGTTCTATTTTGTGTCTGAGTTTAGGAATACCTCCATGGAAAAAGAAAATCTAGTCAGAATTATTGAAAAGAATGCAAGTATAACAAGGTCATTTAGAGGGAGCAATAATAAATTTTTCACTTACACTCTGGAAGAACTGTAAACTGTACAAAGACCAGTCAACAACCTCTGCAGAGTCTTACTGAGCATCATAGCTGCAACAATGCTGGTGAACGGAATTTTTATAAGACATCCTGTGGCTGTTTTCCAGGTTGGACAGGCATTACGCTTTGAAAAATTACCCATATATCAGTGCAGGACAGCCCGAGTTATTCTATACTTACCAGTATTGGCTTGTGGAATTGAAAATGATGAATTGCTCGAATTTGGTTCCATTCATTCTTAACCACACTTAATAGTGCTTTTAATCAAAGAGACTTATTATAAAGCTATGTAAATTCAAGACAGAAAAAAATCTTTAGAGAGTAGGAAAATTATTTATTAAAGACAATTCTGGACATAGTGCCAAAAGCTATTAAACTAATCAATATCATTTGGGGGGAAGTAACTGGGGATATAATTTTGTCATCCATACAAATTTTGGGAAGGCTGCCATCTTGATGACAGTAGAAAACATGAAATTGTGTAAGCACTAGAGCTCTCCCGTCTGAAGTCAGTGAAGTTACCCTCAATTACACTTCAAAAATGATATTAGAATTTGACTTAAATTTATAGGAAGTATATGCAGAGGAAATATTTAATTTCCAGAGATACCAAATACTTCAGACTGCAGAGTTAAATCTTCTTCCCTAGATTGAGGGACTCTTGTTCACCGTACAGCCAACCAAGATTTAAAAAAGGGCCTCTAGCTCCACGTAGGTAGGATTAAATATTGCAAAATCATAACAAGATTTCAAAATGCAAAATATTCTACTTCCTTCTATTTCTTGTTCAGTTTTTCAAAACCGTATAGTTTGTAGAGAGACTAAAATAAATCATTTTAGAGCAGTGACTTAATTTAGAGTAAAATAATGCAGCACTTCATCCCCAGGTTTCCAGATAAGAGTGATTAATACTGGGTTTCCAAGCTACCGAGTTCGCTAATGCTGATATTATTCCCCTGTGCCTGAATATGCCATGCATGAATATCTTTCTTTACATGGGTCTGTACAAACAGCTAAGAACATGAAGAAAAAGTGAGAACGACAACACGTGACTGTGTGCTGGTCCACACAAAGTGCTATGAATACACTAAGCTAAACAAAACACAACCAGAGTTTGATTTAGCTTTTCTTTTCACCACAGATCAGATTCACAGGGAGGCTTTGGAGGAAAGTAACCAGGTAGCTTTGCCTGTTCTCCAGACACATCCCGGGCTGGCTGCTCCCGGAGCCGCCGGGGGTTCCTGGTCTGGCAGGGCAGAGCATCACCAGCCGGGGCCTGTCCCACTGCCCCAGCCCCAGAGCGGGGCAGGCTGGGGGGCAGGCAGGGGCAGCCCCAGCCCAAGGCAATGGGCACTTCCCTGGGGAGGGACCGAGGCCAGGATATACTGGTAGAGCCTCAGCTTCAAACCAAGGGAAGGGGGTTCGGGCCTGTCTGAGGCCTCCCCAGCGTGCTGCCTGGGAGCCTGCCTCCAAGGGCACGGAGGAAGGGGGCCTCCCTCAGCTGCACCAACTCTAAACTGGCCCTTAGGCCTGGGAGCCAAACCTCCCAGAGAGGAGATGTTCTCAAGGCTCTGACACCTGTGTTTGAAGACCTCTTTACACACATAATACTGCGGCATGGTAGAAAGCTTTCAGCTGCTTCTATGAAAACTTAACAGACAGGCTGGCGTTATTGACAGAGGTCTATGTTTCAGTGGAAATGAGTGGCATGGAGATTCACCCTTCTGCTACCCAGAAGGAAAATCGAGTTCTTTAGTCTGGTGAAGGAGGAGGAACCAGCAGGGAGACAAGAAATTGAGCTTCCCTCAGCATTTTGAATGCACAAGAGTGGACTAAAATGTATTTGTAAAAGCCATAAAACAGGAGGCTGAGTGGGTAAAACAGAAGATAAAGAAGGCCTGAGTGGGTTGTGCAGAAGTGGAAAGATTTTTGTCTTAGAGATATTATGAAACAAGACCTATTAAATCTTTAGGTGGGACCAAACTGAAAAGTCTGAGGAAAGGCCCAGCCACGGGTA
>NW_009623360.1:31958-32586 GCF_000690535.1 Cariama cristata
TGCTGAACCAAGTGACAGTGACAACATTGATGGTGTTTTTCATTGCTGCTGAAGAAATGTTCATAAGCCATTATGAAAAGTTACAAACGGTGGCATGGTTTGCAACAAAACATTGAATGGGTGCATACTTTTTAAACAATGATTGCAAATCATAGAATCATAGAATCATTATGGTTGGAAGAGACCTCAAAGATCATCAAGTCCAACCATATACCTATGCCACCATGCCCGCTAAACCCACTAAACCATGTCTCGAAGCACCACATCTAAATGTTTATTGAACACCTCCAGGGATGGTGACTCCACCACCTCCCTGGGGAGCCTGTTCCAATGCCTAACGACTCTTACAGTGAAGAAGTTCTTCCTAATATCCAACCTGAACCTCCCCTGGAGCAACTTGAGACCGTTTCCTCTTGTCCTAGTTACTTGGAACAAGAGACCGACCCCCACCTGGCTACAGCCTCCTTTCAGGTCATTGTAGAGGGCGATCAGGTCTCCCGTCAACCTCCTTTTCTCCAGACTAAACAAACCCAGCTCCCTCAGCCGCTCCTCATAAGGCTTTTTCTCCAGGCCCTTCACCACCTTCGTTGCCCTTCTCTGAACACGCTCCAGTAGCTCAATGTCCTTC
>NW_009623360.1:32646-43545 GCF_000690535.1 Cariama cristata
CAAAGGGACGATCACTGCCCTGGTCCTGCTGGCCATGCTATTTCTGATACAGGCCAGGATGCTGTTGGCCTTCTTGGCCACCTGGGCACACTGCTGGCTCATGTTCAGGTCTTTTTCTGCCGGGCAGCTTTCCAGCCACAGACAGTGGTCATACCATTAATAGAATTTAATATCACTTAGATGCAGGCTGGCATTTTTCTGCTGTCTCTATACGTAAAGACAACTTAGTTCCAGACATCACTGGTTTAAATTCAAAGAATGTGAGAGAAAACAACAGTCTGAGATCAATGGCTGTCATCCTATGCAAAGTGATAAATACAATTCACTTCCAAGACACTGTTTCTAAACGAAGTTTTATATCTCTGTGGAAAATAGATGCAACTCTTGGGTAATCTGAAAATGCAATCGACTCCCACATGAGGGACTGATATTAATTTGTTGGTCTTTACAAACTTAGCAGTTGTCTCTGATACACTGCAGTGCTAAGAAGAAATCAGAGGCATTAACAGCTTGAGACATATGCAAATGACACACTTCTCTTTATGATATGGTAGCAAACAAATATATTTTAAATAAGAATCCATGCTAATTCATTCTCTAAAGTAACTTGATTTTGCCAATAAAGCTACAAAAATTTATATAAGCCTACATTCTCATTTATATCTATGGTAGGCAAGTTTAAAAAGTGGTATTCAGTCAGAACATTATCATCTACTTCACTCTGCATTGGGGTAGATAAATACAACTGATGTAAGATCATAGAATCCTAGAATCAGTTAGGTTGGAAAACACCTTTAAGATTACCCAGTCCAGCCGTAAACCTAACACTGCCAAGTCCACTGCTAAACCATGTCCATAAGTGCCACATCTACACATCTTTTAAACACCTCCAGGGATGGTGACTCAACCACTTCCCTGATGATGAATTAAGTTTGTGCGTTTATCACAAGCCTATCTGTCAGAACCAGCCATGTATGACTGATGCTGAAGGAAGCAAATGAGCTGACAAAATGGCAAGAATTTGGAGGAACTGTCGCAACAGTGTCTGGTTCTGTTAAAAAATGTTAGTCAAGGGAGGCTGCAGTTTGGAATTAGAGCTTTATTTTTAGTGACCATGAATTCAAACACTTGGATTGTGTCTTTTGTGGGGTTATGGTTTCAGAATACCCTGATTAAATCACTGGCTTTAAAAGATCTTACTTGGTTTCCTTAAATGATGATCGCATTTACATTGAGTTTTTGAGATACAGTGTTGACCTTTTACCTTTCTCTCTGGCTTCACTCAGACATACAGCCAAAGGCTATATCAGGAATCTGATCCTTACTGAGGCTCTTGATATTCGGTGGAATTAGCTGCACAGCTATAAATCAAAGTGATAGTCCCTTCATTCATCTTTTCTTACCACATACAGATTTCAGCTAATCGTTTAAACTCAGTGGTTGTTTCAAAGGTAGATTGCTGGATTACAATAGTATTGTTAGCGGGGCTGTTCACTGCTTTCTGCATGAAGGAACTTGTTACTGTTTGCTTGTCTAATTTACAGTTTGAATACCTGATGCTTCAAGGAACATTAAAAAAGACATAAACTAGAATGGTTCTGCTGCAATACCATTCCTTATGATCTGTATCTCCTTCCACTTTTGTTATTACTAAAGAAATTTACTGTCTATGTGATCATCTTATTAGCATTCAGCAAATCCTTGTGCGTATTTCCTGCATGAAGTCATGACCAGAGCATTGCTACAACAATTGAAAAAGAAACAGAAAAATAGAGATAAACGGCAGTTTGAGACAAATTCATAGAGGTTGGTGAGGTTTAAAGTTCTGAACAATTTAGAGAGGCTAAGTGTCAGGACTTCCACGGCATAACTAGTAATATTTTCATTCTGAAAGGGAAAAAGTTATAATTCAAAGGATATAATTTCAAATATGTGCATTGAATTAGTAAGATGAGCCAAAGGGTCTCTATGAGGTAACTGAAAAAGCTGTCTGCATATATTATGTTTTTGCTGCACAAAGTTCTTTTACTGTGTGGTTCATCAGCCACTGGGCGGTCTTAAGAAGCTCTCTAGCAGTTTTTTTTTCTTGAAAGGGTAGGCTGGAGAATGAAAGAAGCATAAAACCTAATTAAATGTAGTTGATGCTATACTTAAGCATGTTCCACCATTCAACTAGACTTTACTGGATTGAAGATACTGTTACCTCAGAGATATGATGACATTTTCACCACCATGTAATGCAGAGAGATTTATGCTCATTTTAAATAAGTTATTCTGTTTTTTGGAAGCAGCTGAAAGTCTTCCATTGTAAGGAACATTTTCCACATCTTAATTATCCTTGTGATTTATTTTCTCTAAATCTTCTGTAATTTATTTCCTACTCTTCTTGAGGGTTAGCCATTAGAACCGGACATGTGACTCCAGTGGCATTAGCATGGGTACAAAAAGTAGTAATGATTTAACCTATGCCATCTTGAGTTCCAAGCTGTACAGGGATCATTTCCTTATTGCTCTTGGTCACAGCTTCACAAAGAGCGTGCTCATATTGATCTGACCATACAGTGCAGGACATGGTCTTTTTAAGATATAGAATACAGTCTCCTGTCCCATCAGTAAAACATCACATATTCTCTTGGTGAATACGGGAATGTTTATTTGCTTGCTTACTTTTTTTTTTCCCCCACTTACGGGCAGTTTACCCAGTTACTTAGTTTGACTTTTGTCAGTAATCTGTCCTTTTAATTACTTTCTAGCTCTCCAATCTCACCTGTAAATCTTATCAGTGATTTTATACCTTCTTTAAGGTTCAGAGTTTATACTTCAGTGAGGGATGAAAACCTGAAGAAATTAATTATAAATGTAACTACTGTATCCTAGCTTAAATGTGAAGATTCTATACCTGTAATTTAAATTCTGTCAATAGCTGTAATTACACTGTGATATTTAATTCCTCACAAATAAAGTCCTTTCCAGCCATTCTAGTCTCTTGGCCAAGACTGATGTCATACCGATAGTCTCTAAAAAGTGGTTTTAATATTGTCATAGCATAAATTTTCTTCAATTATCTAGAATTTTGCCAGCATTCTAAGAATTACCAAACATTAGCAGTAATGATTGAGAGAACTCATAGGATCACAGAAGCGTTGAGGCTGGAAGGCAGCTCTGGCGGGCATCTGGTCCAGCCCCCTGCTCAGGCAGGGCACCCAGAGCAGATTGCCCAGCACCGTGTCCAGGCAGCTGTTGGGTATCTCCAAGGACGGAGACTCCACCACCTCTCCGGGCAACCCATGCCAGTGCTCACTCACCCACACAGCGAAAAAGTGTTTCCTGCGGTTCAGACGGAGCCTTCTATGTTTCAGTTTGTGCCCATTGCCTCTGGTCCTGTCACTGGGCACCACTGGCAGCAGCTTAGCTCTCTCTTCTTTACACCCTCCCTTCAGGCATTTGTACACATTGATGAGATTGCCCCTGAGCCTTCTCTTCTCCAGGCTGAACAGTCCCATCTCTCTGACCTTTTCCTCATAGGAGAGACGTTCCAGGCCCCTCTAACCATCTTTTCGGCCCTTTTCTGGACTCTCTCCTTTAGCTCCATCTCTCTCCTGTACTGGGGAGCCCAGAACTGGACACAGTACTCCAGCTGCGGCCTCACCAGTGCAGCGTACAGAGGAAGGATTACCTCCTCTGACCTGCTGGCGATGCTCCATCTAACATAGCCCAGGATACCGTTGGCCGCCTTTGCCAGAAGGGCACGTTGCTGGCTCATGGTCAACTTGGTGTTCACCAGAACCCGCAGGTCTTTTTCTGTAAAGCAGCTTCCCTCTACTAACCCCCCTGGAACTCCCAGAATTCTTAGCCAGGTCATTAGCCAGATATAGGAACAAACTCTAACTTTGGCGCCTACTGTTGGCTATTTTTCTGGATTATTTATTGATGGAATTAAAAGTATTTAATTATCGTTTAAAAGATAATTATATTTAAGTGTAAGTAATTTGGATATACTTAGTAATAGCAATAACTAAAATATATGGTGCCAGAAATGATTTGAATCTTTCCTGGATGGACACATCTGCAGAACAGTAATTGAGAAAGTGCTTCTTTACTAACAGATATTTCATTATGAAATATCACAACGATCACTTGTCCACTGGTCCTAGGCAACATCAGGAAATAGGTGACATGATTTTGAACACCATCAATAAGTGAATGTTTCCTTACTACACTTCCTGTTTTACACCACATATATACACACTGCCATTCCTGGGATGGCTCTATGCTTGCAAAAGGTCTGTCCTTGTTGGATAAATACCTTATTGCAAAGCTGAGCAAAAGAGAGGTGATGATGAAGCTTGTAGGAATCCATCTGGGAGAAGCCGCAATGTAGTCTGCTTTGGTTAAAGGTGTACACCCATTGAACAATTTATCTTTGACTTATGAGAATCCCAGCAAGCATTCAGAACCCTGAGCAGTGGTAACACTTCCTGGGAACTCTTGTGGGCTAGGAGACTTTTCTCACTCTGAAGTAATAAGATGGCTTCTGTTATCCATGTCTTTGCTACATCTTCTGAGGTATAATGAGACATTATAATTGAGCAAGAAACCTTAACTACTCAGGAAAATTCATCTGTTGCAGGATGATGCACTATTTCTCTTCAGCAACACAGCTTACCCCAGACTCTTCAGGTCTGTTGTTCATTGCACAGACTTCCCTCCAAGAGGAAGAAACAAGGTCAGATCCTTATCTCCAAGCACTTGCTAACTAGAGCCCAGGAGATCTGAGAGACCAACTAACAATGATGGAAAACAAGACTAAGAAGTTTAGTCCTTTGATGTAATGAAGCTGTCTTCAAAAACATTAAAGCTATTGTTCACGTGCTGTGTGAGGAGTAATCTCCCCATTGTTTTTAAAGGGACATGTAATATACTGGGCAAGGAGGAGTAATAATAACTAACAAACTAATAACTAACTGCTGGAACTGCCATATCTCACATGGCCTGAGTTTTCCGCTTTAACTCATATAACTCTATCAGATTTACTGGGAACTTTCACTTGTGTGAAAGGACAATCAGGTGCAGTGTTATTCAAAACTCTTTCAAACCCTTGAACATAATCATCAAAGGGGAAATTGTGACTCTCCATTTAAGAGTAATTGCAACAACAGTTTTAATTATGTTTTGCAAGGCAGAAGTTGCCTTACAAAAATCCTAAACTTGCCCTCTAGCTTCATTTTGGTGTCTAGCAAGAATCAAAACTATGACATGTACCCCTACTCAGTGTTACATTTAACACCCACATGCCCGTATTTATTTATCGTACCTAGAGACTTTATTTAAGCCCTGACATTGTTGCGCTGTGTGCTGTACAAGCACACAAAAAAAGCCTTTGTCTCACAGGGACTGCTATCTACCTACATACAACAGGCAAAATGTTGGTAAGGGAATGAAAGACATGTGGTGTGAGTTGTCCAAAGTCATACAGGAGATTTGTGTGAGCGCTTGGAACAGAATTCAGGTTTGCAATGTCCCTGTTTTGTTCTCTGTCTTCTGGATCCATATGCCTCTCAACATAGGTCAAAAACTAGGAAGAGACCGTTTTTTTTTCACCATGATCTCAGCGGATGTTGTTTTGTATCAAATGCATGAGTTTTATAGAATTCCATTTGCCTAACGGAGACAGAATATCCATTATTTTTTCTTTCAACTTAATAGCGGAAATGGACTAGAAATCTTCAGTAGGATTGGGATAGTTTTTAAGTCTCATATCCAAATTAACCAACAAAATCCTGGTTGCTTAGGACGTTATTGTTTTCCATCACCCTCTAAAGTGGTTTTATTCCTTATATGATTAATTGTGACACCTTCATTATCACTTTGATGGAACATGTTTTGACTGAGCATTATTTTTGAAGACAATCTTCTAGACTCATAAACAATGTGACTTATATTAACCTCTCCCAGTATGCACATCTGAATGTTTTTTTTTTTTGTCAAATACAATCTTCTAAAAGCTAGACAGACTGATTCTTCATCCTTTCAGCTCTGAAATAAAAGAAACTCAATTCAAGTCACTTACTCTGCTAATGGAAGAATAGTGTAAACAGATCTAATAAGTTGCTTGTTCCTTTGCAAGACGTTAAGATATAATGGACAGATTTTTACCATCTGGTGCTGATAAACCATTTTTATAGTCATTACTCACATAACATGACTCACTGATAGGAAAACCATGATCCCTTTATTTCATAATGTTGTTCCTTTTGCTGTGTATCCAGTTAAAATAGATCTTCTCATTCCTTTGATTTAAAACTCTTTATGATCATTGTATCAAGTCTCCTATCAAACAAGGCAAAGTTCTAAGCAAATATTGCATCTCATTTCAGTAGATTTACTTCAACTGCTTGTTCTCATAAATGAAAAAAATGCAGGTCCTTGTAGAATCAATTCTCTGTATTAACCTTCTGGAAAACCATTGTTGAGAGAAATGCATTTGTGTTCACTCAAAGCTTATACTAGTTATTTTTAACCTGACATCAGGAACACAATAATATCTTTTGCTTTTGAATGCCTGCATTTGCAACATGGAACTTGCCATAATTATTTCAGCTAATCCATTGCTAAGACTGAAAAACCTGTTTTCCTCAGTTAGATTCTAATCTGCCTTATGTACTTGGCTTTGTGGGGCAAGAAACAGAATGAAAATAAATGACTTTCCCTGACTTTGGTATTGCAGTTATTTTTACACATTGGTCTCTTACATAGTACAGGAACCACTCAGACAAAATTCCATTGTCTTCAGTGTGACTACTATGCATAAACCTAAGCCTGAGTATAATGTTTATAGTATCTAGCCCACAGGTTTCAGAGCTGCTATTGATGGACAAGAAATGGAGGCATGCAGGCAGTCACTGATTTTCTTTTTTTTTTCCCTGAGTTCTTTCAGTGCTTTGACTAATTTGGCTTCTCACTTAAAAAGCAGAGATCATAAATGTGGAAAATCCTTGCATATGGTACCTGCTTTTAGCACATGATTCAAACCTATTGACTTCATTTTTCCCACTAGAATGAAAAAGCAGACTCTAAAGTCTGGCATAGTCTCTGGGCTAATCTTGTTTACTTGCACAGCGTGCAAATGCTTTATTTCAAAATCCACACATCTCTCGTACCCTGACCTCTACAACTTGTGTCTATGCTCTCAATTAGTAATGCTTGCAATTGCTGCTGCTTGCTTTCTCCTTCAAGCTGTACAGGTGGCAGTCAGTGACCCAGAACCCTTGCAATGGCAATCGCTACACCCACTACTGGCATAGGTGGTCTTCTCTGCACTGGCTATGCAGCCCAGCGTGTTTGGGCTGTAGCTCCCACTTGTTGTTCTTACTACAGCATGGGACTGGATTGCTCCAGCTGAGCCAGGAAGTGCTCAGGGCATCCACTGGCCTCAGTGAGGCTTGTAATTCACTTTGGATCCCAAACCATACCGCTTCTCCTCCAAACTCTTACTAGAATTTTCCAGGATAACTTACATAAATTAACTGCTTGCACTTAACGGAAAACCGAGTTGTGAACTGGATTCTGTCTGTGACTGACCACATCACTCAGCTTCACTATATTCTGTATTTTCTATATATAGCATAAAGATATATTAGAACTTTCTCTTTTGGGGACTGTTATGAGAGCTAATTAGCCTGTTTGACCAATTCTGCATGGTGCATTTCATTGAAAATCTACCAATATTTTTGAGAAATAGCAATATCAATGCAGTTAGTAAAGAAAGAAGTGCACTGGCTTCTTTTACTTAAAAGGAAGTAATTTGTGCATGTTCCTCCAACCTCATACTTCTTGATGAGGGAAAGATATAAGTCCTGGTCTTTGTCCTAACAGCTTATATATGAAAAAGCTGTAGGATAAAATGCATGAACAGTCTTTAGAGAAGGACTGGAGTTCAGGTCTCCCTCCTTCGATCAATTCTTCTAATCCTAAGCACTCATCTGCAAAGCCATATATACTATGTTTCCCAAGTGGTTCTTCAGGTACTTTTAAAAAACAGAGCAGTTTCACCAGTGGATCCTGGTGTTCTCCACTGCGGAAATCCACACAGCTTGATAGTTGCTGTGCTTTGGAGAAGATCTGCCAGACAGTCAGAAAAGAATTTAGCTACCGCTACTAAGCTACTATAAAATTTGAGTGTTATCACTGACTTATTTTGCTGCTGTGTTCAGGGCACCCATTTCTGCATAAATGATCTGACAGTACTTAATTCTGGAAGCAAGGTCATGGTTTCAAGTCATGTGCTTGGAGGCACTGTCGTGTACCTTAGATTTGGGTACCCATATAATGTAGAAATAACTTTTTTATGGCCTGAAGTTGCAGGCTTTATGACTGCAAATATCAGTTCACCCAGATCTAGTATTTCTACATGATACTGCCTTGAACTGCCCTGTACTCAGTATAAATATATCCTAGTTAGATGCTGTAGTATCCAGGATGACAGCACTTAAGTCTGATGATAGCACTTTGTTCGAGTTTCAGCTGCAAGACAACCTAAAGAGCACATGCTTCTTACAGCAGGAGCTGAACAAGTGATTAAAGGTTAGATGCTCTTTGAAAGGATGGTGGTTCTCCAGCAGTAGTAATTCTCTGTCTACACAGGACAGGTATATGGTAGATTATGTCCAAGGCTAAGGGTTGGGGTTTAGAACAGCGGGTAGTGAACAATTTATGATTATGGCTGAATACTGCAAGACGTAAAGATGCCAAAGCCAGCAAGACAATTGCTTCATGATTAATTCTGAGGATAAGGTTATGGCTAGTCATTAAATCCCGCAAGATACATCGGAAAACAGTGAGAAATGGTACTGTAACTGCATGGGCAAAAGCTTTATATTCTGAGGTAACACTATGTCTAAGACAAGTCAAGATGGAATAAGGTAGAACAGTAAGGGTTAGACTAGAGAACCTACCAGACCCTCCAGGGTAAAAGTATGATACTAAGAAACTAGTGGGTCGTTATTGATCAGACAGGCACGGAAGTCCATGCTACTTGTACAGCAACTGATAACAATTGTTTCAGGTTTCTTCAAGGCTGACTGAGCTAGATTGTCAGCTGTTGCCAGCAACCTTGTGACAGCTACCTATTGCTGGATTTTCGTTAAGGGAAAGGTTTTGCCTGAACTTTGTGCTGAGACTTGCATTTTGTTCCAGGTTCCAGCAAGACCTAGAAGTCTAAGTTTAGGACCAGTGACAGAATGGGGAAATTCCCTACCAATAGCATGGTAAGGTACAAACCAAATTTGAGGACTGTGTTTACGATTGGGTCTTAAGAGTTCAGTTACAGATGGAAGTAGGAGTGAATGAAGTTTTAGGTTGATTGACAGGTCATGCAAAATCTCCATCAGTAGGAGAAGGATTAGCAAAAAACGGCCAACCGTTTTTATGTTTAGTTGCAGACTGGGCCAGCATATAGACTTAGTTGCGGTGTAAGGCTTGAGTTGATATTCAGAACAGTAGGGACTAAAAGGCTTGTTCTTCTGACGGATTCTGAAAAACATCTAAGTGCTGTGACGAGGGCAAGTAGGTTGTAGAATAAGTAAATAATTGTAGAATAATTGTAGAATAAGTAAATAATGGTCCTCTCAATGGATCCATGAGTATATGCATCCATGAAAACTGAGCCCTAAATGACCGGAGACCTAACTTTAACAAATCATGAGCCACATCCCTGGTACTCCTGCAGTCTACATCTTGCCTCGTAAATACCGCAAGATGCAACAACAGTTTTGCCCTTCACTGCTTGTTACTCAAATTCTAGCTGCTAACCTACCATCCAGCTGTAGCCTAGTATCCCCTAGCTGCTCCAGAAATACCCATGAAAAGTTGCCCATGTGGGTATCAGCCCTTATCTTTGTTGTCTTTGTTCACCTAATTATAAACAGAATCTTTTATCATCTTTCTACTAATCACAAGTCTAGTCTAAACTCAACTTGAATGGCAGCTCAGCAGTACTTCAGAAATAGCAACAAGTTCTTTGGCCATGCAGGTTGCCACTCATCTGCATCATTCTTAGGATGATGACTGCAGATGGGTTTCGGTATGGCAAAAAGGCCTAAACCCCTTGTTTCTTCAGGGCATCCCATGAAGTGAAGACTAGCTTTGAATTACTGCTGCTAGCATAGGACAATGCTAATACCATTCCTCATGTCAGCCTTTTTCTGTTGCAAGATCCAAGTTCAAGTCCTAATATTACCGTTTGGGAACTAACCTTAATTCATTTGATAACAGACACTATCCTGCTATTGCAGGCTTTTCAGGAGCCAGAACTAAAGCAAGCTCCTTGTTCTGTTCTGTTTTGAATCCTTATGTTAACCTTTACATTATTAGTTGCAGTCCTACACCTAGGTGTGGACCTGGCCAAAATGCAGTGAACTGTAACAGCCTGCAGCTAATCAGAAGCTATTTGTTCATGCCTTGTCATTTTTCCTCCTGCTCCTGAAAGCCAGCAATAAACCAAACTTCCAGTCCCACTTAGTTTTGAACCTTTGCACCACCTCAGGCATAATTCAGCAATTGGCATGAGTGCAATTGCTAATTATAAATTGCGCACCAAAACCATTACCAGCTAGCATCCTAGACTGTGGATCTCACATAATCCAGCAATTCAATTTATGAATGTGGCTGGTAGTACTGTAAAGGTAGGACAAACTGTGTTAGGTTCTGCTGAGATAAGCCCAGACATAGGGATCAGAAAACATTGAATGACATCTTCCATCATTTATTTAATATGAGAATCCATAAAGCAATGGCAATCTTGGTTCAACTGTCTATTCAACTGGTTAATCTTTCTAAAAATTGAAAAATATCATTTTTTTTGGTAATAATATTAAATATTTTTATATAGTTTTTTATTTT
>NW_009623360.1:43576-46552 GCF_000690535.1 Cariama cristata
TTATTTTTTGTAAATATGCAAAAATTTTATATATGCAGGAAAACTACACAATGAGCAATAATTTCTTAAGAATGGTGTAACAGATAACAATTATAGATTTGTGTCAGCACCTAGTCAAACCTAAGTATTTCCTTCATTCTGTGTACCCAAATACTGCAAATTTTGAGGGTCCATATTCACTGCTGATATAATAGAATTGGAAGAAAACATTTGGCTTAAACCAACTAGAATTCTAAAAGTTAAGCTGTCTCATTTACTGTAACTGATGCTGCTAAAAAGGGAAGCTGCCACAAAATGGACCGCCCATGTTGAAACTCAAGAGAACAAGGAAGACGACAGCTGAAAAGACGATAATGAAAAAGGTGCAATAAAGTAGATAGGTCTGGGCCAAATATATTTTGAATTTATTGCAAAGGAAGAAGGAATAAAAGATAAAATGTGAAAATACTAAGTATTTGATTCATGCAAACTTGCATAATCCTCAGCAAATCTACTTATATCCAACTGATTAAACATTTCAATAAAACCAATTTAAAATCTTCGTTAATATTACAGAAAAGTGATTCAACCTATTTGTTAATGTCAGAACAAATCTAATCAACAAAATGCAGGTTACAGACAGCTGGGAATTCACATCTCTTTTGCAGTTTGTTTTATTTAGTTTTTTATTGATCAACTCATTAACAGTGTATTTCCCAAATACTGGACTATACAATTGTTTAGCCTTATCTCTTATAATGTTTCTCACACATGTTCCAGTTTGACAAACTTGGGGAATCTAGGCCAGACGTGTTTTATTTGCATTTAAATCAAATGAAAATCTGGAAAAGTTTTGCTTTTATTTTCATACTCTACTGATAATGGCTTTATGCAGTGATAAAAAAATTCCACAGACTCCAAGTATAAGAAGTCCAGTATTTGCTGTTGCATAACTGAAGTCTCATTTTTTACAAGAAATGTATACATGACAATTTTTCCTGTAACTACAAATCAAATAGCTTAGTTAGGAAACCAGTGTCAGTCAGGACACTCTGTATCCCTTTTGTGTCAGGAAGAATAGTTAGCCTGGACAAAGCACCACAGTGATGGGGTGTTACTGCATTTCGAATGTAAAACCTAAATCAGCACTTCAGAAGTAAGAGAATATGGCACTACCCTTTTCACAGCTATTGCTACAAATATTTTTTTTTATTACCTTAGGTATCTGGGTTTCAGAACTGTAGTTAGCTTAATTTTCTGGCAGTTGCTAGAACTAGTCAGTAGGCACATCAGATAAAATTCAATGGAAATAAATACAAATTGATGCAAAAGCTTCTAATTTCACAAATAAAGTGATGGGCTCTGAGCTAACCTCTGCCTTTCAGGAACAGGATCTAGGGATTATGGTAGACAGTTCCAAGACAATGCCTGAACAATGCTTTTATCAATCAAAAGAGCAAATCAAACACTAGGAATTTTTAGTAATGTGTCTCTGACATTCTGTAGATCCATGGTATGCTTGCATCTCTAATCCTGTCAGGTTTTTCCCCTTTTTCCCCCATTTCAGAAAGGATGCAATAGCAGAGATCTGAAGAAGGGCAACAAGAAAGAACAACATATGGAAGAGCTGCACATTGGAAATGACTAAATAATACAACTGTAAAATCATGAACTGCATGGAAACATTATACAAGTATGTATCACTTGTGTACATAAGCTAAGGACATGAAAATAAACATTTAGGAGTCTGTTTCCAAATGCAAAAGGTGACTTTTTGTGCAGTGGGTATCTGAGCTGTTGAGTTAGAGGTTATTTTGGTATTGAAAGGTAGATTTATAGAATTGGTCAAGTTCACAGATGAGAAATCTATTAACGGTTACTACAAACATAGATGTAGTCCCTGACCTGAAAGTGTGCGGAGGGTGGAGAAGCACTGTTGAGAAGTAGCATAGTGGCTTGCCTTGTTCTGATGCTGCTTCTGAGACACCTGCGCTTGGTCTCCGTTGGTGTTAGTCCTGTGTTTGGCCTGACCTTATGTAGTTACGCTATTCACACTAAGCAGCAACTCAGAAAATACCCACCGGTAGTACTCATATCTAAGTAATTTTTGTTAGCAAGTCCAGGCAGCTGTGGAATTAATGATTTTTTAAAATGCAATTAGAAACCCCCATAGAAGCGGTTGACTGGACCAAGTACAGGATAGTTCCCCAGGACTGTATTAATGGAACGTTAATTGCTTGCACTTTCTGAGGAAACTCATAGAAACAGTGAGCTTAGTCTATAGAAATAAGCCTTAACTACCTGAAGTAATTTGAAGGTATCATAAGCTTGTGGCAGATGGTGAGTTAGGGAGAAGAAGTGTTCTTATTTATTTTTGTTCCCTGGTAGGCTTTTATGTAGCTCTATCAATTTAGTAACAGTGTGACTCATACAAAAATTAACGAACATAACCTGTCAACAGCCTTCTGAGACAAGCGGGTACTATCATGTGGTATCTGCAGATCTCTGAGGTATTGCTCTGCCCTCCATCGCCTCCAGCTACGGGCATAGATCGGTTCACAACTGGAAGCAGGGATTGACTTTCTCGTTCACAGAGAAAAGGGCACAGGTCATAACGCTTTTTTTGGTGGACCTTGCAGGTGAGCTTGGCTTCCCTCAGCTGCACAAACCTGAAACTGCACAAAAATGATGCCAGCTCCGAGGTCCTCTGTACTGCTGAGCAGCTTAGATACCGCTCCTTTAGACTCATGACCTAGGACAGAAGGTTGCAAGGCGGAGGGCTATCGTCGGAGGCTGACTTATTATTTTTTCTGATTTTTGGCACTGTCCTGTCTCTGACTTTCATTCAGCCTTTCTCCCGGGTCCCTCTACCACAGGAAGCCGACCATGTGAAATCCCCTTACACAGGCTCAGAATTAACCTGAGCTTACGGCCCTACGCGGCGGCGAAGAGAGCCTGTAACGGCGGGCCCCTGACTCCTGAGGCGCCTAACCGGCC
>NW_009623361.1:0-3071 GCF_000690535.1 Cariama cristata
CCGCGGGGCCGGGGCCTTTTCTCCCGGCCTGGCGTCGCGCACCTCCTGCCGCCAGCGTCTGCGGCGTGACGGGGCCGGAGCCGTGAGCAGCGTCGAGCTGGAGATCTCCTTGACGAAGGGCTGAGCGTGGGGGCTGTCCGTCGTGGTGTCGGTACGAGTCCCACGCGGGTTTGCCGTCATCATGAGGAACCGTGTCCTTGTGTCACGACAGCTTCTTGCTGTCAGTTTATATATGGAATAACCTGATGCAATATGCTTCAGAGCAATCCAGTTAAAACTGCTGAATGATCTCACAGCTTCAGTGGGGATTACCATCATGTTAAGAGCTTTTAAAATGAGAGTTGACTGAAAACTCTGAACTGTAAGGTTGCCTGTAGGAGATGCAAAGCGAGGACAGACACAGCCCACAGCAATGCATGGAAGAATAAGATGGTTGCCTATCTTGCAGGCTGTGAGGAACTATAGCCCTCTACAGTTAGAGCACCTGCCTGTAGCTCATGAAGAGTTTCTCGGTGTGCTGCAGAATTCCATGCCTTTGGTGTTAATTCAGCCAAGAATGCCCGCCTTTCCTTAAATCCTGTTGACTTTACTGGCATGTGACACAATCAAGAAAGATGTTAAAACAGCTGCCAAGTGTTTCTGATCATCTGTGTGTTTCAGTTGATTGTAAAAGAGATATGTCTTGTTTTCTCATACTGGATGTGTTTTGGGGTCAAAGCAGTCTCTTACTAGGGAGATTACTGTTACTTGGATCCTAGTTCAATATTCTAGGCACCACATGTAACAACAGCAATCTATGCCCACTATATTTTGCTATGGAAGCACCTAAATAAAATGCGTTGGTAGCTGGGGTCACACAATCCTAGTAAAATAAGAATTCTTCACCCATTTTTCTGCCTCCGATAGATCTCATATTTGTGTGGCTGAAACCTGGCGGACTGTGGTAGGGCCATCCACCTGATCAAGCCTATGCCACATTCTGCTGTTTGGTACCTGCACTGAGATAGTTTTTCAGTCCAAATTGTATCTTTGTTCATCCATATAATGTTTGAGGTGTCTCAAATCCATTCTGCTTTTGCCCTTTACTTCTCAGAAAAATTACCCTTAATAGTGACTCCTGTGTTTGACATATCTAAAAGGAAATAGTTGCAAGGAGTGGGAATGGTTGCATTCCTGTCCTTTACTAGGGAGAAAAAGTTGACTTTTCTAGCAGTTACAAATATTTGTTTAGAAAGACTTTGAGGAACAAATACTGAAGTCTTCAACTAAAAAAAGATCTTAGATAGGAATTACGGCAATGTAATTTAAAAAGTAAAGTAAAAAACCTTTAAGACTTGCCCTTGGGAATTTAAAATTCTGCATTGACTGTTTCCCAAGGGAGACAGAAAGAACATCTTATGGTGACGTTCAGAAAGTCCTCAGACAGCTGTGGTCCAATGAGTCATAGCTCCTCAAAGCCTCAGTGTTTTGAGAATATTGCAGCACACCCACTTCTCAAATCACTGGGGATCTCAACTTGAAATACTGTTCAGAAGTAGTAATAGCAACTGGAAGGTGCCTTAGGTTTGATTCATATCCCACTTTAGTGGTTTTCATTGTTGTCTGCATCACTAGATTTTCTTCAAGCATATTGCACATTGCTTAAAAACCTGTGTGAATTCTGGAAATGTCATTGTAAGTAAGTTTAAATTGTCTCCTGTAAAAGCTTTTGGGTTGTGGTGAGCTCACCAGTATATCTACAGCTGGTTTCACTGAAACAAAATGCTGTGGAAAAGCCTGAATCATATTTGAGCACAAGTGTATGAAAGTGTGTATATATTTACAAATTCTGAATTATACTGGTAGTTAGGCAGCTAGAAGCAACTGCATTGAGAGTTAATTATTCTTACAACAGCATCAGTGCATCTCTTGATGTGTTTTTTCCAGAAATGTTCTAATGGTGTTTCAGCATCTTGCAGCACAAGCTGCAGAAGAAGGGGGAAAGTTTGTGCTCCTTTTGGTTATTTCTCCCCCACAGACCTCACATATTACATAAATAGGATGAAATTTACCTTGTGTTACTGAGTGAGCCCTGCCTCAAGTCTCTCCAGCAGAGAGAAAAATCCTGTCCAGAAAGGTGAGATGGGAGGAGAAGCTTCAGCCCATAATCTGCCTGGTCCAGTCAGCCTTATCCTTTGCTGGTCAAAATCTCCAGTGATGCTGTGAAGATGGCCTCGTGTCCTTGCCAAGCCCTGAGGCAGTACTGGGGCTCACTAGAGGTATAGGGTCTTAGTGTTCACATTAATTCACTGGCCCTCTCCTCATCAGAAAGCTATGCAGAAATGGTAACAGCCCTGCAGGGACTAAACAGATACTAACACACAAAGTGTTTGGGAAATGCTGGATATGAGGAGCTTACTTCTTTATAGAGACGTCATGCTGCTTAAGATTTGAATAGAAGGACCAAGATCATCTGTTTTGGTTTGCAACTGGCTCAAATATCAGACTCTTTGGAAAGCCATCCTGAAGGAGGTAAAAGGTGCTAAACTGTGGTCTGACAGTTGATGTGTCAGTGCATTGACTATGTCCAGGAGATGGATAGCGTGGAAAGACAGAGTCAGTAGCACTGTCATCTTTTGCACTGGAGCTAAGCACCGTGTTACTTCTTCCCTCCTGAAAGCAAAGCAATCCATCTTTTTAAATAAACATCTACATGAGGTGGAGCTTTAATTCCTTCTTTTCTTAACTCTTCATTTACACCCATTTTATTTATATCAAAAACAGCTGCTGAGTGTAAGGAAGTGAAAACTTAGGCTAAGATTTTCAGATGCAACTAGAAGCAGCTGTCCATGCCAATTCTGTCTTGTCCAGCCTAAAACAACTTGAATTTTAAAGGTAAGGATTGTATTTTCAGAAGAGCGGGTCCTTGTGACACAGCCAAACTAATAACTTTTGAAGATCCTGGCACAGTAGTGCTCAGCTGCTGTGAATGCACTCCATTATCAATATCCCTCATAGGAAAAGACCAAGTAACACATACTACATGATACAAGGGGAATATAAACAGATACACACTGTAGGCAAAGCATAAC
>NW_009623361.1:3102-4215 GCF_000690535.1 Cariama cristata
TCTTGCATTTTCCTGTTTGTTCTTCCCAGTTAAAACCACCAGGTGAGCTGTGCAGTTAATAGCAACTGTAAGCAACCACAGCAGTGTGTTTGCTACGCCTGCATCACATCATGGGCTGGCAGCTTATATCTGATGTTTCAGAGAAAGGGAAGAGATGGAGGATAAGACAATGACATACATGCTATGCAAAGGGAAATTTTAGGTTTTATTCTCTCCTCACCACAACATAGATCTCACACAACTCAGTGTCTTACGCTAATACAAAAAGAAGACCTGCATGTAGATTGGCACAGAATTCCCAGCCAAGGGAGAGGAAATCCAGAACTATGTGAAAATTTGTTCCCTGTGCCAGGGAGGATACATGTCCAAAGAGCAACAAAGCTGGTGAAGCAAGCTGTCTTATGAGGAGCAGCTGAGGGAGCTGGGGTTGTTTAGCCTGGAGAAAAGAAGGGTGAGGGGAGACCTGATCGCTCTCTACAACTACCTGAAAGGAGGTTGTAGCGAGGTGGGGGTCAGCCTCTTCTCCCAACGAACGATAGGACAAGATCAAATGGCCTCAAGTTGCACCAGAGGAGGTTTACATTGGATATTAGGAAAAATTTCTTCACCAAAAGGGTTAGCAAGCATTGGAACAGGCTGCCCAGGGAAGTCACCATCCCTGGAGGTATTTAAAAGATGTGTAGATGTGGCCCTTAGGGATGTGGTTTAGTGGTGGACTTGGTAGTGTTAGGTTAACAGTTGGACTTCATGATCTCATGGGTCTTTTCCAACCTTTATGATTCTATGTTAAAATCAGGTAACAAGCAGAGCTGTTAATTTCATTGAAATAACTAGGAATTAGCTAAAAAATAGCACAGGATTTTCTTTAGAGCTGCCAGTGTTCTATAACAGACTAACAGCCTCTTCTTTCTTATTGGAAAGATGGCATATGCTGATGCCTGGTGTATTATAATTGCATTTGCCTGTATCCTAAAATTGAAGTCAAGTTTCCAGTAACTAGTTAGGGGCACCATATAAAAAGCAACCTCTGTGCTAGGGGATTCCTTGCTCAGGGGCAGGGGGGGTGAGATAGTATCCATCTGAAACCCATGCAAAGCACTGGAAAGGGCGCTG
>NW_009623361.1:4246-10103 GCF_000690535.1 Cariama cristata
AATGGGATTTTTTGCAGTTCATTCGATCTCTAATGACTTAAGCCTTTATCTTAATTTCAGCTGAAAAAAACCACAAAAGGTTTCTTTCCCACTCCCTCTCTCTAAAAATAAAATAGTGGAACTGACCCGCTTTTTGATGTCATCATGTGATTCACTCTGCTTGTGTGATCTGTTTAGTCCTTCAAAAGGGCCTGTTTTCTCTACTTGGATTAAAAGCTTTTAAGGTTATGGTTTGTCTGTTTCTTCTAAACCTCCACTCCTGTTCAGTCCTGGTGGAATAAATATGATTGCTATCGCTGATTGTTGACACACATCAAACATCCACGAGGGAATATGACACAGTTCAACATACCCAAGCTAGCATCAAACTAGTTGGTCTTGAGCCATGATGGCTGCCTAGGTTGGGGTGGGTTTTGTGGTGGAATTCTTCCTCTTACTATGCTGATGCGTGTGCTGTGCATCTAAACTCCTTGATCAGTAGACAACATGGTTTACTTAAAACAACTTGGGGTATGTTCAAATAGGAATGAAGAGAGCCGTTGTACATACTCAAGAGTATTTGGACAAAAGCCAGCAAAGAATCAATTTGATTGGAAGCTGTCATCACTAGGTAAGAACAGTGGACAAGTTTGCCAAATACTAGATCCCAGTTTCTATATCAGCTACAGGTGGGAGAGTTATTTGTTATGCATACCTGGTCAAGGAAACTATGCAGAAGAAGCAGCCAAGTTATTCGGATCCAAATGGCTCTAATATGTGAAAGCCCAGAAAGCAAGTTCTGTTAAGCTTTCTCAGTTCTGGTCACTTTGGGCTTTTATCACAATAACAAGTTGTTTATATTTCTTTAAAGAGGCAAGTTTGCAAGACTGAGCTTAATTCTCTATCCAGCTTTCAGTGGAAGCTAAACCTATGTTGTTTCTGCATCATTCCTACTGTATTACCACATTTTTAAAGATGGAAGATACCAAAATTACCATGTTCCAGTAATGCTGTGGTTCTAATCTTGTGTTCTGCTCTGCACCATGCAGCCCTGTGCTCTCACTCCAATCTTCCTTTCAGTGGGTGCAGAGATTAAGGGTGGATTGTGTTGTCTGTCTAGAGAGGAGCAGCTGTGCATGTGGGTCTGTGGAGGCTTGCGAGCTTTAACAAAGGTGCAAAAGCTGTGCTGTCTTGGAGCAGGAAGTCCAACAGGCCAGAAGCTGGGAGAAGAGGAGAGGAGGAGCCAGAAATGATCATCAAATGATAAGACTGCCTCATTTTTGCACTTAAAATTGACATACAGTGTTGAAAAAAAAGTTAAATGGCTGGCAGTAAGCAAGGAGGAATACTGCATCAAACTGTGGCCTCTTGTCATTGTTAATAAATACCTCTTGTGCTGCAAACAGGTCTAGAGGTTGCTATTTCTTCTTCTTGTCTGACTAGTATCTCTTTTTTACATCTTTCTTATCCCTTCTGAGGCTCTATGGCATCCTACTTGCATGCAGCTGTGTTTTCAATGTGACTGTCGGCTGACAAATATTTAAAATATTATGTCTTCACTGGTAATTCCTAATTTCTAATTTTAAGGGTTACTAATGCTACTATGTAATTATTAAAAAAAAAAATATCTGTTAAGTGGAGATCGAATGTCAGGACTACGGAATGATAATAGGAAGCATGTATTTCTACCTTTTTTCCATATTGAAGTAATTTGTTTTGTGTGTAGTTTGGGGACTTTTACTTTGGCCATTAACTGCACTAAGACAAAAAAATGGGATGAGAGAAGAAAATGTGACTGTAAAGATGATTACAGTACAAAGCATATAGTCAGTTTACAGTTTCAAAGAGATGAGGAAATTTTGAGAAACAGAGAATATAAAATATGCAAACAAGTGTAGCTGTAACTGTTCACTAAGCAAAGGGTAAATCCTTCTGTCTTGGAAGCTTCTAACACAGTAGGATCATCAGCTAAGTTATTCAAAGACCTTTTTCAATCATGTGACTTTTAGAGCGATCTTAAATCCTAAACTGGCTATTATAATTTCTGATTTTTCATTTGAAGAAGCTTGCAGAGATGTAATAGAAGGCTCAAATACCAGTCAAAAGCACAGCGTTTTCAGTATCAGGCATTACGCAAAAGTACATCTTTGTTTTTAATTCTGGGTCAAGAATAAAATGTCCTCATTTTTTGTTTGGAGTATCTATAGCCCTTATTTTCATTACCAGCAATCTCCAGAAACAGTTGTGGGTTTTTTTTTTTTCCAAAGAAGAAACGAAAGTCAAGGAAAAGTAAAAACAAGCATACAATTTTAACAGAGGTACTATCTCTAAAGAATGCATAGAAAGCCTCCAACCAACAAAGCTTTTGTAAATGTGCTTTAGTTGGACAAGAAGCCAGGACCTTGTAAATGATGAAGGGCAAATCTTTGGAGTTCAGGATGGCATACAGGAAAGAAAAAAAACCCCACATTAAATGGCCATTTACTTCTTTCCTTCCTTCTTTTTGATGCTTATCTTGAAACAAAAGTCATGTGAAGAGTGGCTAAGCCAGCTGTTATTCTGACTTAACTTTCAAGATAGTCTGATTTTCTCAGATGGATTTGCTATCTATGTTCTTTTATTAAAGCTTTGATTTACTACTGGATGTTTTAATGAAAGATGGTCCAGAATTACAGAGAACCAAAAGCAACTGCTAAGACATTCCCTGATTTTGCAGGAAGGGCAACTCTCCCAATAGATGGTCTAACTTCAACACATGTCTGTAGGCTATGCCATGTCCCTTTGGGAAAGACCATACACCACTGACAGACTAGGAGTCTATTTTCCCAAGGCCCTCTATGTGCCAGGATGTAGGAGGTTACTCAAAATCATGTGGTTACAGATCACTTTCTGACTGGCCTGTCTGCTGAGGCAGTGTTTATTAGAAACTCAGCCTGAATGTCCCTGCTGTTTGGCTAGTGAGATCCCACACTGCGAGAGGCTCTCCCTCTTACTTTTCACAGAATCACAGAATAGTCAGGGTTGAAAGAGACCTCTGGAGATCATCCAGTCCAATCCTCCTGCCAAAGCATGTTCACCTACAACAGGTTGCACAGGAACACGTCCAGGTGGGTTTTGAATATCTCCAGAGAAGGAGACTCCACAACCTCTTTGGGCAGCCTGTTCCAGCGCTCTGCCACCCTCAAAGTATAGAAGTTCTTCCTCATATTAAGATGAAACTTCTGAGTTTCAGTTTGTGCCTATTGCCCCTTAAGTTGTCACTAGACACCACTGAAAAGAGTCTGGCCCCATCCTCTTGACATCTACCCTTAAGGTATTTATAAGTACTGATCAGATCTCCTCTCAGTCTTCTCCAAGCTGAACAGACCCAGTTCCCTTGGCCTTTCCTCATAAGAGAGATGCTCCAGTACCCCCATCATCTTTCTTGCCCTCCACTGGACTCTCTCCAGTAGTTCCTTGTCTTTCTTGAACTGGAAAGCCCAGAACTGGACACAGGACTCCGGATGTGGTCTCAACAGGACAGAGTAGAGGGGGAAGATAACCTCCCTCAACCTGCTGGTCATACTCTTCCTAATGCACCCCAAGATACCTTTGGCCTTCTTGGCCATGAGGGCACACTGCTGGCTCATGGTCAACTTGTTGTCCACCAGGGCTCCCAGGTCCCTCTCTGCTGGGCTGCTCTCCAGCAGGTCAACCCCCAGCCTGTACTGGTCCATGGGGTTATTCCTCCCTATGTGCAGAACCCTACACTTGCTCTTGTTGAACTTCATTGGGCTCCTCTCCACCCAACTCTCCAGCCTGTCCAGGTCTCGCTGAATGGCAGCGCAGCCTTCCGGTGTATCAGCCATTCCTCCCAGTTTTGTATCATCAGTGAACTTGCTGAGGGTACACTTCATCCCTTCATCCAGGTTGTTGGTGAATAGGTTGAACAAAACTGGACCCAGAACACCAGCAGCAACAGGCCTCAACTAGACTCTGCACTGCTGATCTGAAATACTGACATTGTGTAGCATGCTGTCATGCCTGTATTTTCTCATACAAAGTTCTACGATCCGTCTCAGTCTTTTACAATTAAATTGTAAGAAAAAGCATCCAATTTGAACAGGATTTTCAAAAGGACATTTTGTATTTTCAAAGCTAAGTACTTAGTGGGAAAATCACTATGATTGGCTTCTACCACGTGAAATCATGCTGGTTTATGGAAAAGGTTACAGGGATCTTTGGCTCTGCTGTAGTCTCAATTTTACATAATCCATAAAAAAACCCTTTCCCTGAGCAAGCACAGAGTTGATGGGAATCTCCTTTCCTTAATTACTTCCCCCATACTAGCTAAAGTTCTCCAGGCTTCAGGCAGACTTGTCCAGTATCATATGCTAAAGAAGCAATGCAGCAGAGGAGAGAAATCTTCTGGTAGAAGAGTGCTCCCAAGTCAAAACATCCATTTAGTTTTTGTGTACCAACATTCTAATTTAAATGGGGGACCTGCAAACATTCTATAGTTTTCATCAGCGCCTTTGATTTCCTTAATATGAATGGAGAGCTTTGTTAATTTTCACTTCTGTCCCTAAGTTGGTTTACTCTTTAGCATCTGATGCACTGGCACATTGGTGTCACATTTGGACTTGGAGCACCATAGGGAAACACTGCTACAAGAGGGCAAAAAATGTTATCGATTAATTTCTTACTTAAAAATAAGGACAGCAGACATATGTTCAGTGCTTGTTGGAAATCCGCTTCTTTAAAACCTAAAGCTGAGTCCTAGACAGATGCCTTCATTGGACAATATCCAAGGTGATGGTATTTCCCAACACGTTCAGATCTCAGGGAGACCTGGAGCCAAATCTGAAGTCAAAGCTGACTGGCAGGCAAGAGGAAAGGGAGCACATGTAAAGAAACACTTCAGAGAAAGAGGCATTTCCAGCTGACATGGTAAGACATTCAGAGTCAAATGGAACAGGCTTTCTTTGCATAATAGGCACACACCTTTTGTTTTATATTTTGGCAGACATCACCTCCAATGCCTTTTCCACACCCTTCCTGCATGCAGAGAGCCATAACCTCTGGTAGCTTAAAACAGCTGACAGGCAGCCACAAAACCTGCTCTACAGGTGGCAAAGTGACTAGCCTGGGGCAGCAGCATCAGCAGAACTACTTCCTGCAGTGAGAGTGCTGGCCAAGGGGCAAGGAATCAGGACCACCCCCGGGGGGCTTGGCTGTCTCTTTGTCCCTCTCTCCAGTGCTGCCTTCCCAACGTTCCTGGACTTGCTGTCCTTCTTCTCCCTGCTGTATGCCCCTTCTCTGCCTTTCCCTCAATGTTCTGTCCACTTCACTTGTTAGCTGAATTCCTTCTGAGAAAACCTACCTAAAAAATTAACCCACAGAGCTCAAGCCCCCTTGTTACCCTGCCTGCATTCTTCTCCCAGCCCTGTCCATATCCTGCTTGGACGTGAATCCTTTGAGGGTCCATGCCTTTCTTCCCACCGTGCCTGTACAGCACCTGGCATGGTGGGGCCATTCTTCATTGCTACTGCTACATCAGCAAAACAAAACTGATTAACAATCCTAAAACCCTGCTGAGACCATCCTCCAGGTAGTACCCCAACACAGGTGAGTCCAAACCTAATCTCTCATCTCCCAAATAACAAGGAAGTCACAGTGACAAGGAAGAGAGTGCTAGCTTTGGGAAGGTGACCAGCTCCCCATAGCTTGCTATGGGCTGAATAGTGAAAAGAGCATCCAGAGAGAATGGGCACAAATGGGCAACCATTTAGCACCGTTCTCCGGAGAACTTCTATACGCCCAGCAAATGAGCTGGCACGGCCGCTAGTCCTATTTGCCAGATGGAAAAATGGAGGTACAGAGACGGGTCCCGCGTTGG
>NW_009623362.1:0-9664 GCF_000690535.1 Cariama cristata
CCGGGGCCGGGGCCGGGGCCGGGGCCGGGTCTGGATCAGACACCGGGGGGAATCCAGCCTCCAGCCTTATCCGTGCATCCTTGGCACCACAAATGCCTTGCTTGTGGCCACCAGAGAAATACGTTGAGCCTCTTTTTTCACTTTTAATAATAACCAATACCCTCATATTTGTGGGTAGGGTGCTGTTTGTTTGTTTGTTTGTTTTGTCTTTCAGTGGTATCTGCTGTGAAGTAGCTAATGAGACACAGCAGTGGCTCACCCCTGCTTGGTGAGTCTGGTAAAACCGATGTCTTCAGATGTGCTTGTGCACCACGATGTGTTAGGCTCTGACGTTTCCTGATCACGTAGGATTGATGAGCTGCAGCCTCTTTTGATGGTGCAGGCTGAGAGTTTTGACACCCACAATGATAAAAGCTTAGCAGGATCCAGGCTGAAAAATTATGTTGGAGAGTTGCAGTGGATGTGAGACAGTTATATTCTTCTGTTTGGTGTTGAAGAAAGAGGAAAAAAAAAAGGATAAAATGAATCATCTTGATCAAGTTGCCTGGGTTACCTGCATTTTCTAATCTAGCAGAATTTAGAGGTTGAGGAGTCAGGCGTACATTTTCTGCTGCTGTTGGGAGATTGGGCATCAGGAACTTTATTTTTTTCAAGTGGAGGAGGAGCAACTACACCTGCTTTCAATTCAAATAATATTATTTGGGCCCCAATTTTGCCAACCTGTATCATCAAGGCTTGGCCTTTTTTTTTTTTTTTTCCCCCCTTTCTTCTGTAATTATTTGATTTGGGGTTTTGGTTTTGTTTGTTTGAATAACAGATACATTTAGAGATAAAACAACAGCAGCCCCTTTTGTCTGCAGTTGTAAGAGGTGATGTTTAACGTGTATGCTTTTCATGCCGTGGGACTTAGGGGGTTAAAGCCACATATTGCATGGATTTTAGCAGACTCCTTTGGCGTTGTGTGTCTCCTGATGGGAAATGCACCATAATCCAGAGATTTTTGATGCTAGAGGAGCGCTTTGGCCCGAGGTGGTGTTTAGAAATTGCATAAAGACTTGGGGCCAACGTTTGCCTGACTTTGGGGTTTTATGATGCCAGTGCCGTGAGCAAGGCGTGTTCTGTATTTGGGGTGTAATAAGAGAAGCTGGGCTTGTTTCCTGAATTAATAATTGAATTGGAAGTTGGGGGTAAAACAAAAACACAATGGGATCCTGTTAGGTCCAGCTGTTTCCACCCCACTACACACCCCTGGCCTTTCATGCATCACTTTCTCCCAGTCTGAAACCACGTTCGCACCCTCAGAGTTAATGATAGGGTGGGGGTGTAAATAAGGAGTGGGGGCTGGGAGCGAGCAGAGGCAAGTGGTCAGAAGTATCATGTTTCTCAGGGTGTCACACACCCTAAATCCCTAAATTCAATGATCCCTTCATGAGGACACTAACAACTTCTTCTTTTTTTTTTTTTTACTTCTTTTTTTTTTTTTTTTTTTTCTTTTAGCCCCGTGTAGTTTTTAGCTCGGGACTTGTGTGTGTTGCAAGAGGCTTTTTTAGGTGCAGATCTGGGAAGGCTGGACCTAAAGGGCGAGGACAGGGACCTGGAGGGACAAGGTAGTGTGCTGGGACAGGGTGGGTGGGGGTGGGTGTGTGTGAGAGAGAAACCGCCTGTGTGGGTTTATTTTTTCCTCTCATTCCTGGGGTCTGAATGGAAAGCACGTTGAGCTGTAATTAAGACATCTTGGAGGCGTACTTAACTCATGACGTGTTGCTTTTCTTTTCCTCTCGGTGAGAAAGTGGCTCTCTCTTCCCTGAATCAGGTCCTCTGCCACCCAGAACCACAAAGAGACATTCGGGACATAGGCACACACACGCACACACTGACTTAAGGTGAGCACCAAAAACTTCCTCCGCACTTCACTGTCCTCTGTTTCAAACTGCTGGAGAGTTCTGAGAGCATCTCAACTCGGGAGCTCTGCGCAAGGTAAAAAAAAAAAAAAAAAAAAAACTTTTGGGAAAGGTTTTTACTCCTTTATTTCTCTAAGTCAGATGGGGATCCAGTAAGCGATGTCTGTGGCACCAGCTCCAGGGCTGTACTGAAGGGATTTTCAAGCGATCTAATTTGGCAGCTGAGGCGGGGGGTGAGGGCGAACGACAGATTGAAACTGGCTAACTTCAATGTGTTTGACTTTAAGTGCTCTGTGTTACCAAAGGAGAGATCATATTGCAACTGCAGATTCTGTCTGAAAGACAAAAGTTGTATACTTCTGCTCTGTGGCTTCCTCCTATGGGATTGTACATGTCACAGAGATTTGTCTTTCTTGAGTGATTTCTCCATCCAGTCAGATGCTTTTAGGAGTTTTTAGGATGTAGGAAAAGAAGGATGGTAGACTGAGCAAGAATTTCAAGGGCTGGAAGCAGATTTGCAGAAAGTACTGACCATCCAATTAGAAGTAGAACGATTTTGATAAGATGTGATAAATTGCATAGTGATGTCATTTTTGGCTATTTATTGTCAGAGAAAGCCTGGATAACGTTTCTCACAGGTTTCTGTATCGTCTCTGCTCGCCAGGAAAGTTAGGATGCCACAGCATTTTGAACGTGTAGCTGCACATTAGCTGGTCCATGTCTATGATAACTGTATCATTTTACTGGCTGTTTATTTGGGGTTTTTAGGGTCAAATACATATGAAAGTGTCATTCAAAATGTTTTTCAAGGCAAAATTACTTATGTGGTAAGTTTAGATATGAAGAGTTGGAAAACACTTGCATGTTTGAATTAGGGAGCTTTATTGCGATTTGTATGTCATTAGAAAGAGGTTTCATTACTGCTAGGATCTTTCAGGGCAGAAAAGCTTGCCGTGTATGTTGCTGTGTGATGTCATGTAACCGATACAACACTTTTAAGAGACCTTGGGAACCTGGCAGTGCGTGCAAGAGAATCATGTAGATTGTTAACAGCAGTGAGTTTGTATTAATGGCTAGCAAGACTGTTATAGTGCCTAAATATGTAAAGAAGCAATCTGGAAAGATTCCTATTGTTCTGTTAGGAGAACATTGTTAGGAATATGTATGATGTGGTAGTTGGGAACGTAGAAGCAGTGAGGCTGTGTAACTATGGATACAGACCCTCTCAATAAACACTGTTTCTAGAGAGAATTTTCAGCACGTGGAGAAATGTATCATAAACAGGAAAATTATTATCAGCTCCTATGGAGAGGGAACCAGGAGTCAGCAGCCGCATGCCAGGGTATGTCACGCAGAAAGCCACATCCTCGTACTCCAAAGAGACATCTTGTGCTTCCTTGGTTTTTTATCTTTAATGGACACAGGTCCAACTCCTGTAAAACATAGCTAGTGCAGTTGCTCTGAAGGCATGATCTGAGACTCTAACCCATATGTACTTACCTGTTTTACATTTAGTGGTGAGGGGAAAGGGAAGAAGAAACAGAAAGAAAGAAAAAAAAGATTAATTTGTGATGCCTGTCAAAAGAACAGTTCAAACAAAATGTGAAAAATAATTTTGTAGAGAGCAGCTTTTTGACGTTAAATAAAAAAAATGGCAATGTAATGATCAAGACACTGTTGGTCTGCACTAAAATTGTGCCAAAAGGCCTGTCTTCCTAATAAGATTCCTGAATGTATAAGCAGATTCCAATAAGAAAGGGAAAAAACCCTTTGTCATTATGAAGACAAGTGTTATCCACAGCAATGTCTTCTTCAGAACATGGCTGAGTGTAATTCACAGCAAAGTATCCTTCCGTTATAAACCTAGCGGGTCCAGTTTCCTCTCATTTCCAGTTAGCGTGGCTAAAACAACTAGCAGCTACTGAAAAACCCTAAGATAATACAAAGGCTTGGGGCTAGGAGGGAGAGGTTTCAGAAAAGGTTGGAGGGTGCTGCAGTGCACCTTTGTTTTTACAGTTTGTAAAAGGATAAGAAGAGCATTTTCTACTGCAGATCCCCAGCATTTCTGATTTTATGCTGGTATGTAACTAAAAGAAATGTTTTTTGTCCACTGTTGGCCACAGTCTGGAGCCAAAAGAACTGCTATCAATACGTACTTAATCAAGTCATTTAACCTCCTTGCCTCTCAGTAAAAATCTGGAAATAATATTGACCAACCTTTAAAAAATGTTTTGAGATCTTCAGGTGAAGACTGACTTTGCAATTGGTTGTGTTGAAATATATTCAAAGTTTTCCAATTCACTGGAAGGATTAAAGTGTGAGAACTGAAATTAGTATTTTCTGCTTTTCATTTGCCTTTTCATTGATGCGGTAGTTAAACTATCCTTGGAAGTTGAAATACTTTGCGTTTCTGATTTGTTGTAAACCTGATAGTGTATTTCATTACTCAAAACTCTCTGAAAATGAAAAGTTTTGGAAAAAAATTATTTTCATATGACAAGCTGCTTCTGTTGCTTGTAAGGAAGTATTAGATATTCTGTCTCCACTGTTAGTAACTGTAGCATACAGTACTGTACTTGAAAAGGTAGCTTGTAACTTGTAGGTAACAAAATGTTCTTTGGGGTAAAAAAAGTCTGAATATACTTAGGATTTCAATCAATGGTGTTTAAAGAGGATTAGAGGAAACAGCTGGCTAAACAAATATTAGGATTAGAGTGGATGCAGTGGAATAAATTAATAATGCAGTTCTTTATCTGCTGTATGAATGGGAGGTTTTGTGGAGATAAGACGACCCAAACACGGTCACTGTATGCCACCTAGTGGCTGTTGCAAAGAATCTCTCAAAAGATTTTTCTTCTATTCAGAACATCTGTAACTAATCCAGGTGCAACTTAACTGTAAGTGGTTAGTTTTATTCGGTTTCACCATAGAAAACTATCAGCTAGCTCCCCCCCCTAGATTTTTAGGGGAGGTTCTTTCTCCTTTTTAAGTGCCTATTAGGTCTGATAAAATTCAGTTCAGCTTTTATTTAACATAATTTGCCACTAATATCTATTTCCAAAGACTTGTTAAATCATTCAGTAACAAATAGCCACAAATTAACACTTAGTTTGACATCCTGAGCTGTTACTGTAAAAGTGAAGAGATTTCTGTACAAATATTGCGGCAGGAGAAGCTATGTTCAGCAGTAAGAATTTCAAAACTCCTTTATCATGTAGGATGTGCTTTTGTTAAACCCCTTGTTGTTTTGTCCCTGAATATTTTGTCAATGATAGACATGGACAAAGAAAATGTCGAATTATTTCTGATGGCTAATAAAAGGTCATAAACCCTCTCCATCTTCTTTTTCTGTGCATGTCATTTATCCCCGCCTTCCTTAGACCTCACACATGCTTATTGCTTAGACTGTCCTTTCGCATTATGAGGGAAAGGAAAATTGCTTTTTGGTCCACTGGATTGTTTATTCAGTAGCAGACGTTGAGGTGCTGTGAATTCTCATAGCTCTAAAGGATCCTATGAAATGACAAAGTTTTAAGCTGGCATAGATCAATCTGGGTATACTTTGTGACTGTTTTTATGCTATGTGACCAGCTTACACGCTTCCATTTCCTAAGCTTTTTTAAAATTTCCCCACCATCACAGCTTCCACTGCAGTCATCTGCTAGGCATTTAAACCAAGTGATGAATCTATGGTTCTGTTCCTGCATTTTTTAAGTAAGTGCCGCAACAGCTACTGGAGCAAAGAAATATTAAAATACTTTGCAAAATCCTGTGCTTCACTTCCTCCTGATTTTCATCACTGTCTGAACAGTAGATCATATGAGAACATCACACTCAGCAAAACAAACAATTTCCATGTCCTTCTCATTCACTAAGCTTTGAAAACACATTTTTTTGTTTCGTTTTAATTAGTACAACAGAATGGAAATCTTGAACATGATCAATGGCTCTGAAAACAAACATTTTAAACACACGTTAGGAAGTCACAGAGCAGTAGTCTGCACTGACTACTTTGAGAACTTTTCTCAAAAGTTATATGAAATATTACTGTAGGAGGTTGTTAACATGATGCATGAGTTAACGGCTAAAGTGAGAAGGAAGTCTGCCTTTCCATTAATCAGGCAAAGTTTACACATGAAAGTCTAGGAAGGCAAAATAGCACAGCAGCAAATGGGCTAATTGATTTGATGCTATGCTTCATAGGTGGCTACCTTTGTTTTTAGCTCTGCCTGGCCTGGTACTGTGAATCATGAGAGCTGCTAATGGAATCAGACCCAAACTGTATTAATGAGAGTCTTTGCAAGGCTGCAGAGTCTCTCCCGGGACAAAGCTTTCCACTAGTGTCACTGGCACACACAGTCACAGCCATTTCATAGAGCAGGATACATCAGATATTACAGCAGAATCTACATCATTAATTGTCTGACATAATAGAAATAAAATCATGAGACCAGAAGAAAGTCCCAAGATATGTGCCTCTTGTTTCAAAAAATGTCGTCTTGACATTTGTCTAAGAGCAGAAGACCATTATCTTGAGATAGCTTTCTATTAATAATATCTCCTAATTACTTTAAATGCTTGCAGCCTACAAGGAACATATGGGCAATGGAGACAGGTTAGACTAGAAACGTGTTTGGCAGAAATCTAAGTGGTAGAAACCAAATGTTTCAAACTACTGCAGGGGAAAAAAGAAGGAAAAGTTACTTAGAGGTAGTTCAGATTAGGGTTTGGTCACTTTTGGTCTGTACTTTTGCAAGTGGATGTATTAAGTTTGGGTTTGGGTTTTTTTGCATGTCATATCGTATTAATTTACACTGCTTATGTCATGGTACCTGGTAACTCATTATCTAAAGTATAGAAGTATTATGCATTGTACCATCAGGTATACCAACATCTATTGTGATTAACATTTCTTTACATTCAGAATTGCTTTCCTACAATAATGCCTGTACACACGGAGAAGAGGCAGTCTGTGTGCATCTATGTATATGTATGTGTGTACATAAATATATATACATATACTCACATGCCCTGTTAGAATGTGTATTTTATTTCTTGGAGCCTGTTGATTGAAAATCGATTGTGTAAAGTGGCATGCTGCTGTTGATCTGTAGTTTTTAGCATACAGACCATTACCCTCCATTGTTTTAAAACTAGTGATTCATTGTTCCACTAGTTAGTGGCTATCACTGCTTGGCACTTGTGTTTTGGAAGATCATATACACAAAAGGCATGGTACAATACCACTGCACTGTGAGGTTCTGATCCAGCAAAACAATATATAAGCAACTTCACTTACATTAGTAATTCAGTGAAATCAATAGAAACTCAGATGCGGTTCAGTGAAAAAAACTATTCATCTATTTGCAGAATGGCATCTATAATATCACACATGGCTGATCAAAAAGCATTACATGAAGCTCCTAACCTGCAAATCTATTTGCCTTTATAGACATAAGTACCTCAGTGATGTCAATAAAGTGTTAAGTAAAACTGTGCACGTTTACAAAGAGTAGAGGAATCAAGACCTGCACGTATAGAATCCCTGTAGAAGGGATACATGTTTAATGTAGGATAAAAACTTTCATTGCTAAAATAAGTTCCCAAACTCTCCAACTGGAACTGAGTAACTACTCATCTATTTGTTAATGTTTGAGAAAATACATGCTGCACCCGAAAATATCTATGCAGTGGTTGTTCTTTTTCGTAAACATAATTTCAATCAAAAGAAAAACCCAGCCCTGAGTCACATACAAAAATACTGCCTAGAAGTGTGAAAAGCAGATTGCAAATTTTCCTGTTTTGTAATAGCAGTAAAAACATTACAGTTTTGGGCCCAACCAAGAAGTTTATAAGAATCACATCAGAGAAAAATGTTACAGTAGGTGCGGTAGTTCTTTTACTGGAATTGCAGTGATACATGTGTGTTGCAACTACATCAGACCATAATGGTGCTGCCACCTTCTGATACGCACTGCTTGTTGCCGAAGGTAGTTTGCTCCCATTTTCTAACATCTGAGATGCTCTGCATGCAGTGGTGAAGCTCTACGGTTTTAATTTCATGCGTAATCTGAAACACTAATGAGCACATTGTCATTTTCAGATAAACTATGTTTCCGGATTTCCAACTATCTGAAGCAAAATGTCGTTTTGCTGAGTCTGTAACTTGTTTCTTTAATAGCTTTGATTACACGGATTTAAAAAAGGTGTACAAAGTGTGACTCAGCTTTTATTAGCAAGTCAAGCAAGCATGCAGGGGTTTTTTTGGTTAGTTTTTTTGTTCAGATGCTGTTATATTTATTTTTTGATTGATTTGATTAGAACACATTTTCACTGGTGTGCTGAAATAAACCATGGTTGGACTCAATGATCTTAAAGGTCTTTTCCAGCCTCAATTATTCTAAAAACTGTATTAATGCAGTGACTGTGTATTTGTCTAGTTGTGCATGTGGTGGTGTGGTCACACATGTCGTGTCATGCTGCTTTAATGTACTTTGGGGACTTAACGGTCACCTCTGAGCCAGGAACCAATTAGAGACAGTAAAGATGTTGATTTCTCAAACATTTCCTGGATTTTGCCCAGCTCAAACAGTGAATAGAAAGGACGGTAATTCAGCTGTTACTATTGATAAAGACAACTACAGACTACTATCTTTTTACTCTTAAATATTGGTTAAAAGGCTCGGTAAACCAGATTATAATCTGGCCACATTGTACCGCAGATCTGTTCTCTCAAATGTTGTTGCAAATGAGAAAAGACACAGAAGTCAATAGATTAGCTTTAGCTTTTACTAAAGAAGTAGGTTATCGACACGTTTGAGTGCCAGGGTAAGAAGCACCATGTTCAAGACTCATTTACCGAGTGGCTGGTGCCTGGTGTGGCACACTGATGTGACTGCTCCCTGTGCTGTTTTGAAGTGACCTGGTCCCCCCCAATGCATAAGGGAACACAGAGTAGGAGACAGATAGAAGAACTTGGCTGCTGCAGGGGTTATATGTGTTTGAACACAGCTCCTTTGAGCCTGTAAACCATGTGCCAGAGAAAAACCACTTGCACTCCACATGTGTGACATACTGGTCTCAGTCTGACAACGTGGAATATAGAAGGCAGAAAAGAACACATAGAAGTAGGATGTCTGTGCAGGAGCCAAAGGTGCTGTGCAATTAAATAAACAATGACATGTCCTGGGAAATCCAGCAGGAAAAAATGCAGTTTTTAACCAAGAATCTCTCAGAGTAGATCAAAAGAGTAATAAAACATTTGTCACTGTGTCTGAATGATTCTCTTTAATACCAACATCTGGTCTTTTAGCCAGTGAATGAATTGTTGCATCCAGTTTCCAGGCATTTCATTCAGTTTCCCCCCATGAGCAGGCTAAAAGAAGCATGCAACTATTACGTTTTTCCAAAGCAACCTCCGTATCTGGTTGTATCTGCATTTTAATGTATATCCCACTCTGATCAAATCAGACAATAAGAAAAACTTTCAAATCCAGTAGGGCATTACCCAGTACAATGGTAGAATGATAGTGGCATGTATAACATCTTCATAAACAAACTAGGAAGGTATTGTTTTGATAAAACTAGTGTGACATGTTTTCAAAACTGGTTAGAAAATCAATAGCTCATTGTGAAAACAGAAGCATATATCAAATGGGATTTTGCCAGGATTAGTTAGCTTTGGTACTCTTCAATATTTTCATTAGTACCTTGGATAATGGAATAGAAAATATGCTTAAATTTTTAGAAAATGCAAAATAGGG
>NW_009623362.1:9695-26322 GCF_000690535.1 Cariama cristata
GATTGAATTATTTTGGAACCTATGCTTTGAAGTTAAAATATTCTTGCCTAACTGGAGGAAAAAAATGGAAAAAAACCTTTTCAACAAGTAGAATGTGGTAAACTGAGACAGAAAGAAAACAATCTACAAAGATGAGTAAGGTTTAGGTTCCTATTTGAGCTTTTTCTTGTGCCAGGTAGTGCATTTTGAGAGCTGTATAGACCAGCTAAAGAAAGTCGTAAGGAAAATAATAAAAATTATTGTTTAGGAAGCATGAGTTGAAAGAACAAACTGAAAAACCTAACCTAGCCTAGCCTAGCCTAAAGATGAATACACTGAAGGACAGGCATAATAATAGTCTTTAAATCATAAAAAGGTGCTACAAAGATAAAGTAAGTCATCTGGTCCCTATGTCTATAGCATAGAAAAGGAGAAATATTGCCTGCATATTGCACGAAGAAAGACTGGAGAAAGAGATTTCTAAAAGATGAGAAAGCTCAGGCATAGGTTGCCTGGAAAGCCTGTGAAATCCCATTGTTTCAGTTTCCAATACCATGTTAGACAAAATGGATAGAATTATGCAAGTGGTGACTCCTTGGACAACTTTTCTACAATTCTACTGAATTTGATAGTTTTGTTTGGGAGATACTTGGGAAATTTGACTTGCTTTGATACCTAAATAAGCAGAAGAGCATTTAACAAAATATAAAGATGTTAATGAGTTTTCACGATTTGTGGCTCATGAAGATAACTCTTTCTTGAATGTAGTAATTCAAATACATGGTCTTCACAGATACAGTTGAGTCCAATCTGGCTTCAGATCTCATTTGGATAAATGGATCTTGAGAATTACTTATTTTTAATCATGTACTGCAAATCTGAGACAAAAGAAGCATCCTCACTTATGCATATTACTGCACTGAGTGATTCCTTTTAGGTACCAAGTTGGTAGAAACTTTAGATTTACTGTTTTTAAAGTATCAAGCGGCAAAAAATACATAGAGAATTATGAGATAATGTCACTTGAATAGAACTTTGCCAAGGAATAATAGTCGTGTATCAGAAAATTAAAGCTACCACATTTATGGAAAACACTATAAGTGTCAAGGGAAAGCACAAACATTTATTTCTAGACCAGGAGACATAGATCCTGTCAAGTCATATTGTGAGGATGATTTATTTTTGGTACATCTGGTGATTGATGCGGATTCTATTATTTTATCTGAGGAATGTTTGTTCAGGACTGCAGCATTACTGAATTACTGCAATTTGTTTGGATTTCAGCCTTCTTCTGACATTGTACTGGGGAAATATGACTTTTTATTTCTAGCTGATTATGAGTTTCAGCAAACCTATATTTATTTCTGTGACTTGCAGTGTGCAAAATAGTCATCTTGGAAAACAACCCTCCTTCTGCAGACAGTGATATTCATTGATTCTTTTTTTTATTATTACTCCAGAAAGTGCCATGGAACTATGATTTGTAAGTTTTCTGCTTTTTATATATATATTAGTACCAACTCTCTAGTTTATATTAAGTTTCTCACATAAAAGTTAAATAAAATCTTACAGATATAGTGTAATAATGGAGACAACATGTCGGAGGGCAAGACCTCACCCTAACAAATATATCTAAAAAGAGGGAGGTGGGGGTCTCCAGTGTGGAAGCATGCTGTCTTCAAGTTCTTTTGACACCAAATGTCGCTTACATCAGGCTTGGATATGCCCTGAACAATGACACAACATAACTAGAAATCCAGGATCTTTGTTCAAGAAATTTTGGCTTTCTGCCTTCTAAGTCCACAGAAATGCCGCCTATGAGCAATGGTTCTTTTGGTAAGGGAGTCACAGTCCCATTGTGTCTGCTTCTGGGAAATTTATAGATAGCCTTTGTAGTCTGGAGGAAAAACAGAAACAAGAATACGACTCTTCTTTTGCAATTAAAGGTTTGCAAGTTCAGTTACTGTGCAATGTGCAAATAAATATGAACAAAAGGACAAATTAAATACTCTGCTGGTCAACAGCTGTGACTTTTTGTTCCCATGTGTTTAGGATGCATATTGTCATTTTAGGAAATCTTGCAGATCTGAAAAAAATACAACAGGCAATTCTGCTTCTCTATAGGTATGTAAGGTCTTCTCAGACTTCAGTAAGGACAATATAGCACAACGGAAATATATGTGGGCTTACCTCAAGGAGAATTTGGTTCATATTTCTCTGTCATGGAAGCTTAAATATGGCAGGTGGCCTAGAAAGCATAACAGTCTACTCTTGCAATTCTCATAACATTTTGTGGGTTTGTTTTATTAGGTCATCAGTTTTAAAGTCATAATATTAGATAAGAGTCTTGACTCCCATCAAGAAAATTCTTTTTGGCCTTTGTGCTTACACTGGAAAGCTTGAATATGTAAACTGCAGAATTAGAAAGTCCTAACCACATCGTTTGGTCTAGCAATTATCTGTATCACCAGGTTCAGTGAGACTGAAAAGAGCATTCTCATCTCAGTGGTGCCCAATGATAGGAACAGAAGGCAAGGGACCCACACAGAAATACCAGAAATTCTGTTTAAACATAGAACTGTGAGGGTGATTGAACACTGGAACAGGTTGCCCTGAGATGGTGGAAGCATCTCTGTTCTTGGAGACAGTCCAAACCCAACAGAACACAGACCTGAGCAACCTGCTCTACCTGATGCTGCTGTGAGCATGGGGGTTGAACTAGACAATCTCCAGGGGCCACTTCAGACCTCAGCTAGTCTCTGATTCTCTGTCTCCTACAGTCAAATTCGTATTTATTCATGTATCATCTAGACTTACAGTACTGAAGAGAAAAAGAGTCATTGATTTCAGCTAAAAAGAGCTATGGGTTCTTTCTTGACTGCTTGGCTATACAAAAGCACAGGAATAAAGAAGGACGAGATACTACAAAATGATGTATTTTCTGATGCCATTCAAGGAAAGAGAAGAAAGGGAATAGTAGGAAAGAAAGAGTAAAAAATAACAAAATTGCAATGTTGCTTTTTGTCAAACAAGAATAGAGAGGTGTGAGGAGGAAACTTGCCCCTTCTGTGCATGGTAACCACTGCTGTCAAATGTTGAACAGTCTTAAAACTGTGTTTAGCTGAATCTAGAGAAGGAAGCAAGGAAAGACAGCATACAGAAACATGCGGCTCATTTACAATATGTTTTGCAATTGACTCTTCAATTTCCTGTCATGCAGCCCTGAATTGCTCTTGGCTGTGACCTTTAATGCAATTCTCCAGCACTAAACTAATCAACATCTCTAGATTGACTCAGGAAGCTGTGGGTACTTCATGGTTGATTCAGTGCTAGAAGAGCCTTTTGAAGTGTTATCTTTCATCTTAAAATGACTTCAAATATATTCCATACAGTGCATTGCTTGGACAGTGAGGAATGAGCCAACAGATTTGCCTATGATGCTGACCTTTGCTTTCCTTTCTGGAAGGAAATCATGGTAGGAGATAGCCAAAGGTCCATAGGCACAAAATAGAACATTAGGGATAAGTTAGTGCTTGCTGTATCCTTCTAATATAGTTTATCATTTCACTGCTGCAGGGTTTCTAGTATGATTACAAGTCAGGAAACTTTATTGAAAAGCTGAAGACCAGCACCTTACTGCTTGTATCTCCCTGCCACTGAGAGTGGGAATTTCTCAGTGCATAATGGAGTGCCCACAAAGGACTTACAGGGAATCGTTATTGCCATCTTAACTCCTTGCTTTTGAAGCGAAGAACTGTGGTTGCTGTGCTAGCAGAGAGAATGTAACACAATATCAATTTGAGATTCAGGCAACTGAAAACAGATATTAATTGTTATCTTTTAATTATGTATTACTTGCCATAGGGAAGAGTAGTTAAGACATTTTACTGTGAAGGTGTTTTACTGTTACTTGAGAGGCATCGTTTCAGTTCCCTGATTAGACTTAAATCCCTGCATGACTTTGAATAAGTTGGGAATTCTTAGTCCTTTATTCCTCCATCTGTAAAAATGGGATGATAAAACATCCCTTCTTCACAGAGATGGTGTAAAAGTATGGGTATTCATAAACCTCGTTTACCTGATAGTGATATAGAGCCACCTATAAAAAGTGGCTGTGCATCCAGTTCAGTCAAGCAAGGCATATTATTACCTCCACCTCAATGCCATATATATTTCTTCTTGTGACGCATTCCCAGAAAGTGTCTGTCTGCCTTCATGCGAGCCAATCTAATCCTGATCATCTCCAATGGCCTTGGGAGGTATTATTGTAATGAAAGAAATCCAGAGGAACTGCATGGAGAGTACATCTGTGTCATCAATCGTTGCTCAGTTGGTACCACATCATTGTTTTTACGCTAAACTCATGGTTCCGAAGGGGTTTGTGAGCTTTCGTGCAACACTGAATCACAGCAAGTTAGTCACTGAGCCCAAAACCACAAATCCTTTAGAAGTTGGAATAGTTTGCAGCACTCCTGTTCCTTGGGGCTATCATCTCCTATAGTACTTCAAATAGTCATTATTCCAAATAAAGAAGAGATGCCTGCATGTCAAAGACTACAAGAAAGTAAGAAGATGAAAATGGGTCTTTAGGTAAAGAAAATAATTTAGATAGCCTGAGAGTACTGGGAATTGTATAGTTTAAAAAAAAAAGTCATCTTCTGACCCGGAAATTTTTCAGTTTGCTCCTAGAAAAAATACAACAAACTACACAGAAAAGATGTGAAAACAACAACAAAAAAGCCTATAAAAAATCATACAGCTTACCATTTATATCTATATCAAAGTTAAAACTAAAAAAAATATATATAGTAATAGAATTTATGTATGGAAATTTGTGCACCTTTTTCGATGCAAGGGAGCCCCTATTATTCGCCTTGTTTAAGATGTATTGTATGTGAATGCTATGCATTGACTTTACGAAGGTATAAATGTCTACATAAGTAGAAGGCAAATAAAAACCTGGTCAAAGTGCTTTGAGCAATGGGGTTATTGTTGCATATGAAGAAGACAAAAAAGGCCGTTCTGGCTCATGCTTTGTTGAAAATCGTCATGTAACTTTCCATTGTTTACTTTCCCAAAGGTTAATACAGCAGCCTGAAAAATGTTAAATAATTACAGCAAAGATTGCATATGTTAATGTCTTCTAGCTCATTGACTCAGAGGTCAATAATACTCCTTTTAATTTTCTGACATCATTGTCCCTTTAAAGTGTGTATAGCTTCTGAAATGGTTAATTTATAAATTCATAGACTCAATGGGAATACTTTTAGGTATCTCTTACTGCATATTCAAAGCAGGTAAAATTATTTTATATGCTGGCCGAAAACATCACCTGTCATGTCAATATGTCTTGTATTCCATCCTAGCTCCTTGGATTAGATGGATTCCTACTGTTGTAAAGGCTTTATTCCTTTCTGTGCGGAAGGAAGTATTCAGTTATCAGAGTATGTGATCTTCTCTGTGTCAAGGCATTGGAACGTGGCTAATTGAAGTTTGAGAGAGCTAAACTTGGGAAGCCAAGCTTCCCATTGCACTGAAAAGTCCTCGTCTAGCTGTGCGACTTCTTAGGCAATGGCTGGCTGCAAACCTCACACTGAGCTCTAGCCTTGAGCAGGACTGTGCCATCAATCTTCTCTCAAGCAGTGTTCCCTTCACAAAACCACTTTGGCAAACAGTGCCATCAGTCTGACCAACTAACACATGTCCAGGCCCTTGAGTTGACTCTCAGCCAGCATGTTGATCCTTGCTGGCTGATTTCCTGATTATATTCCTATAGGTATGTGCTTGGTAAAGATGTCACAAAGTAAAGTTCACATTTTGGTTCCTGGCATCTTAGTCATGAAGCTTTACCACCACAAAGGAGACACTGAATTTTGTCATTCCAAGGAGAGTCAGACCTTTTCTTGATCAAGCATCTGTTGCCACAGGGAAAGGATGGGAGACAGACGGAGCTGGAACAGAGAGCAGAGGGAGGGAGGGTCGTATGGAGACCTCTCCCCCAGCCACAGGATGGAAAGCAGCAATAGGCAGAGCAACTGCTGTGCCTGGGCAGGTGCAGCTGCCCTTCTTGCTCTGGTAACATCCAATGTTCCACTCACTCTCCAAAGTGGGAACAGCGTCAGCCCTCCTCTTGGATTCTGGCATAGGCAAAAAACACAGTGAGACCATGCCTATTCCAATAGTCCTCGCAGCTGCCTGTTTGCACAGGCTGCATTGAACCACCTTTGATAGCATACGTTATCAAAGAGGCTGCACTCCATAACCACTGTATTAGAAATGCATCTCACATCACCCCTATCAAATCTTTCTCTCTTTTCCTCTTACTCAGGCCAGTCAGTACAGCACATCATGTGCATATTTGTTTCATAAGGAGCATTGGGCCAGGGCACCATTTTGCACACTGTTAAGTGCATTCCCAACATACTTTGATATTAAACCCGGTTTCTATGCACGATGCTCACATTTGAAGCTGAGTGTGCATTGCATAAGAAGATACCAGGGATTTTAGAGAATTTAGGATATTCAAGATTTTAGCATGTGGGAGAGGACATTTATGACCTTGGAGTTTCAGGAAAGCCAACATGAATTTAGGCAAACAGTAGTAAATGATGCTTTAAGATGTGTGATATCTAGTCCTATCCCCGTTGTGGGTAGATGTGATACACGCCATAGCAATGTGGCAGAAGTGGCACGTGGAAGGACCAGAGGTTTAACTCCCTATCTCTCAGAAGTTTGTATGTGCCCATCCACGTATTTGCAGTGCTTGACTTAAGCAAACTAGCTGAGTATTTCTGCTAAAGCTGTTAACCATGAAAGCATTAATTGTGTTGTATTTAAATAGCAATTGTTACACTTCTGATATTACACTTTTACTTCTTTGAAACAAATAGGAGCCGTGTGCCCCCTGAGAGATACTGTTCTAGGCAGAATACTGCAGGTTCAGCTAGGACCCGTGGAGGTACTTGCCACAAGCTCATGTTCGGAAGGTTCTCTTCAGAACCATGAAAATAATACTTAGTTCTTTCAAATCAGTTTTCATCCCTACATCTTAAATTGCGTCACAAAGATGGCAACTAGGATTAAGTCATTTGGTAAAAGTGGAGGTGAAGTTAAAAATTATTTTTTAAATAAAAACTTATATTCTGGAAAACATTGAGCAGTTTCAAAGCAGAGAGAAATCTTACAGCTTCTGCTTCTTTATACACATCCATTATGCAGAGAATCCTAAATATACCAACAGGTACAGATGGTAACAAACTCCGTTTACAATGTCTATGCAATGACTGCATCATGCACACCGCTCAGAGATATTGTTCAGAGTCACCGTGAGACTCAAGTAACAAACCAGCAAGGAACACTTTGCCAGAAAACATTTTCAGGTGAGGATATTGCCTTAGCTAGTTTGCACTGGTGAAAATGTTTGCTGAGTTTATCACATATCACTACAGTAAGCTGTGGATGTCTCTTGTAAAATTAATAACCTTTGCTTCAGTGACAAAGAAGTATAGACAGTGTTGTTTAACCACTCCTCTTGCATGCTAAAAACCAAACAATATTTCTCTTTGACAGAACCCACTATTGTGTTTTACCAACCCCCAAAATTGTGATCACTTTTCCTTTTTTCTGATGGCCAGCAAAGTGGAAGCTGTACCTACACAGGTATTACTGTCTTTTTCTTTATCCATGTAAAATATTAAAAATCACCAGTCTCAAATACCTTCATACACTTTAGAAAGGTTTACCTTAGGCTTTTTTGTTCAATTATTTCATTTTTCATAGGTATTTCTTTTTTTTCCCAGGTAGTAGCATTGTTCTAGGTGTTTTAGAACATTTAGAGGATGTATTTCTAGACGTCCTAGGGAACACTAGGTAGATTTTATTCTCTTATTTTCTTACCATGTAAACACAAGTCAGGAGAATTTTTAAGCTGGAGGTGAACACACAGGTGGAAGCACAGTGGAAAACATTTGAAACTTTTCATGAACGGAAAGATGACTTCTGAGGAAAGGTAAAAAAAAAAAGATTTCTTTGGATAAAATCACAATTGACTGACAAAGTGGAGGTGCTTGACAGTCACAGAAGTGTGAAGTGAGCACAGAAAGGCTGGATATTAAGTCGAAGGATACCGGACCATAGTCCTGGATGTTCTTTCTTCCTGGGATTTACTGCTTGTTTTGCCATGGCACAGCAAGGAACTGCACTTTATTGCTCACTGAGCCACAAGTGTGAAGCCTTTCACTGCAAACACACCTTTTATTTCCTGTCTGAATAATATTATGGAAAAAGTTTCTTACAAAATTTTATTAAAAGGTAAATAAATAGTAAATAAATGGTAGAAGTGATGAAGAATTATAAAGAAATCAGAAATTGTTTCTGAATTCAAAGCACACAATGAAAGTCTATGTTGTAGTCAAGGTGCTATTTATAGCTTGTGCATTCAGAGTTTACACTAGAAATGAGTTTATAACGGAAAGTATGTCGAGTTATGAGGGTGCCAGTATCTTTTTTCCAACAAAATCTAATTTGAGACATTTAAACAGAGGTGTTTGGAGTAAAGGACTAATGTTGAAGGCTTTTTTTTTTTCTGTGCTTATGACCAATTTGAAATCCTTCATAAAATATGTGTGCCAGTCCTTTTATAGGAAAAATGAAGGGAATTTCTCAGCTCTTAAATAGCATCTGGCTTTACAGCCTTTGATGTCCCAGTTATAAAACAGAGGTCACTCACTAACTCACACAGTAACTGTAAGGAACGGTGCACAGCCACAGCACATTCTTAGTTCTTTCTCTGATTTTGCTTTTTTCCTTTTGCTCTCACTCTGCTCCCAAGAGATGTGATCTGTTGCAACCACCCTCTACTTTATGCAGAATGGTCTGTCGCCTGATGATTTGTGGGTATGAATGTTAGACTTGACTCAGTCTCCACTCCTATTCCCCCACTTATTTCTGCAGAGAACCTGCAGTCCTTCCTGCGGTCATACTTTTGCCCTTACTGCCAAAGTCTAGACTAGAATCTGCTTTGCTTAGTATAGCGTTTATGCATTTAGAGCTGCATTACAGCTGTTTTCCCTTGGGTAACTCATGTAAAAGACTCCTAGAACTGAAATTGTAATCAAGTGCTCAGCCAAAAAGAGTTCCTCTCTTCTCCCCCAGTTCCTTGCCCATATTCTTGGAGAAAAAACTTGTTTTGTTGCTGCAATTTCTCTCCCCTTCCCATAGAAGAGAAAGTATCACATTTCTTTAATTGTTTTTCTCTGTAGCACATCTGAGACACTGTGACCCCCTGAGAGTAAAATGCCTGTGGTATCTAACGGCGGGAATTGTTCCATCTTGACACTAACAAAGATCAAAGCTAAATGCCGCAAGTTAGTCTAAAAGTGCAAGGAAAATGGTCTTTACTCTACGTTTATGTAAAACAGATCCATGACTATACCTCAAAAGATGTGTCATGTAAATTTCAGATGAAAATAACTGGATACAAAGACATTAATTCTGTGTAGTGTAATCTTTCAGTGGCATGTTGGAGGTGCGAAATTGTTCTTCATTAAATGCAGGCTTTGTATGCATGCTTTTATGTCTATGTCAGATTTAATTAGAGCAATGACCTGATTTTTCAGAAATAGATTTCTACTATCTACAGTGTTTCCAGTGAGACTAGATTATTAAAAAGCTCATTTATTCTATTTAAGCTTTTCAGATTATTTCGTTTTGAGGCTCATGAAAGTACTTTTAAAATAGTATCCATTTCTCAAATTGACCAAAAGGCAAGGGTATTTTATAAGATTATTGTCATGCGTCAGCCAATTAAACCATGTTTTCTAATCTTCTGCTCATTTCAGTGACATTTTCTTGACTACTTTTTGCTATAGTACTCGCTATGGCCCCTAAAATAACAAACTCTTCTCTCCTTGGAATTGCAGTCCCTGTGAGAATGTTAAAATAGCTGTTGTATATGCATAACCCTTTTTAGAAACAGATTAACCATTACACAAATATGAAGGATGGGTGGGCGTGGAGGTTGCATCAGGGACCCACTCAAGTCCGTCCTGTGAGTTACCAGTCCCAGAGAACAGCAAGTTAATAGTTTGTGAAAAAGTCATCACTTTCTGCCTGTAGAATGGCATTTAGTCTGCAAACCCTGACATTTGGATGTAAGTGAATCTGTGCATTTGGCCTCTGAGAAAGAAATGAAACTGAGCTGACCCTACAAGATTGAAACTACCGGTAAGTGAGAGATCCTAGAACAGTGTCCCATGCCCTGTGTGCTCTGCAGTTCATGTAGCTTGGGAAATTTCTACAAGTCACTAAGATGAAAACTAGCTTAAGTAGAAGCCAGTATCTCAGTTAATTTATTTGATAACTTATGGTCCTCGTTGAAAATCATAACCCTAACTTCTAAAAGCAATAAGGAAATAGTAAACCTTGCTGCTGCTTGGTACAGATCTCTCATGGTCTGACAAATACTTATGGTAAGTGATGTTACAAGTGGTGGGGAGAAAGATTACTATTCTATGGTACGGACTGTGGAGCCTCTGAGAAGAAATGAGCAGAAATACCAACTTTCCAGGGCAATCCTTAGTAGGTCCTCCTGTTTTCTCCTCTTCCCTGTGGGGCAATGGAAGCCAGCGGCAACAACGCTGCCATTAGCACACCAAAGGGAAAACCAATCCTTTTTCCACTAGCAGCACTTTGGGGCAGGGAGTCTCCACTCAGACTGTTTTGGAGAGGAGTAATGCATTGTTTCCACTGCTTTTCAGTTCTTCACCCCAGGCCACAGTTTTAACAACCCCATTTGCAGTTAGTGGAGCTTATTATGGAAATTTCCCTGTTGTCCTCACAAGCAGTTTGTCATTCTAGTCTCTGGGACAGGTACCTGGAGTGAAAATATCAGTGAAGCTTTGGTAACTGAAAACAAGAGTATGAGAAAGGCTATACTGTGTCAAGGCAAAAGTCAACCTTGCCCAGTGTCCAATAATCACCTGCAGTAATTGCTTTGGGAAAGAATATATAGTCAAAAAAAAAAAGGACAGGAATAGTGCAAGCCCTCTCTACCTCATGTTTCCAACATCTTTGTAAGAGATCCCTATCTGTAGCACATGGCTGTTCATAGGGTTCCCACCATCCTTCACAGTGTGACAAACCCTGCCTTATAAGCACAGCTTCACTTCAGATGTGAAGATGTGGATTGGGTAACACTGGTTGGAGGGTCTTCAAAGCCTTGACAAGTGCTATTCGAGAACTGGGAATTATGTCTGTGAAGTTGAAACAGCCTGCATAATCTTGAGGACTTTAAAGGACAAACAAAAGTCTTGCATTTATTCTGGATGGCTGTAGAAATGCTGATCCCTGTAATTAACTTGGTTGAGTGACACTTGCAAAAAGTATGTGAATCCTATCTGTTTGCCGTTTATTTAAACTGGATATCCTACTTAGGTATCTTTGAAACCCCATTCATTTTCAGCCTACCAGTGTTGCAGGTATTCTTATTATTGATGAAGCAAGGATATGGCTTTGTCTGGCATAATCCAAATTAATACAATTTCCTTGTTAACTGAGTATTCCAATTCAGAGATTGTCAAGAAAATCTGTATGTTGGGTCCATTTTTTTTTTTCTGAAATCTGCACAGGTTTACTTTACCTGAAGGACTGACCAAAAGCCAGCAGATACCGCTGGCAGCCAAAATAAATGTCAGAACAGTTCAATTAACAATGACACTGATCTTTTTAAAATGTTTTCTGTTTCATGTCACTTCTCTACAAATTAAAGCCTGTCCTTAGGCTTCTGCTCTCACAATCTCTATCTTCGTGTATACTAAACTCAACTCTGTGCTGCCTGTGGCTTTCCACATGTTCTTTTTCTTAATATATGCTTATATGTTACTTAATATTGTAATGCAGAATGTAGGTGTTTCCTGGTTATAGATTCTTCAGTCACATCTTCCTATATCTGGATACATCTGCATCTAAAATATGATGTACTTTTGATCTTGTACTAGGTACACTAGGTACACTAAACTGCATGCTCTGCAAGCTGTTTTGCGTGCAAAACTTGAGAGCTTTATTTATCATGGTATTTTCTGCATTATGATTTTATCAAACAGTTGCTAATTGTTCAGTTTATCTTAATTCTATATCTCACATTTTCTGAAATATACTGAAACCATTATACTATTTCTCTATGAAGATGTTAAACCAGGACAGTGTGTTTGGAGGAGTTCCTCTATTCTTCACACTACATCTTTGATTTACAAAGAATTGAAGTGAATTTGAATTGCAAGTATGTGTTGATATTCTCTTTATTTTCTCAACTGAATATCCTGAATCATTCTTCTTAATGGTCCATAGTGGAAATGGAACTGCCATTTTCCTTTATTTTTGTGTTATCCTAAGTCTCAAAAGCATCACAACTAAAATGCATTGTGGAAAGGTTACATTATCCTATCACATCTCTGGAACATAAGAGCTGTCTTCTTCACGTTTTGCACATAACCACTGCAGCAGACAGAGCCAAACCTTCCATGTGACTGAGCATTGCAAAAGTCAGGCCATTAAGTCAGCCACATGTGTCTCCACTTCATTTGCAGATATTTAATGATCTGTATCAGGGACAATAGCGTTAGGTAAAACATAGAGTCTACTTAGGAAATTACAGGAGACAGAAACCAAGTCAGAATATTAAAAGCTGCTTTGAGATATCTTAAGAAGTACCAATGATGAGAAAGGTGCTTTGCTGACAGTATTGAGTATTACTGAGAGCATTTTTGTAGCTGTATGTGGAGCAATAGGAAGTCCCATCGGAGTATATTGGATCATATCATTAACAGCAGTAGCCAGGAGAGTTTGGACCTGTCATAAAAGGAAAGAAAAAATTTCTGCTTGAAATAGGAATTGATTAACCTACTTAAATTGAGGCCTTTGCCAGAAGTTAGGTAAACAAAAACAAACAAAAGGGATCCCCTGTATCATAACCTTGTCCTCTTCACCCCAGGCAGTTTTTCACAGAGCAAGCAAGTTCTGATTTAAAACTAGCTGTGTTTCTTTCCTCCTTGCTAAAAGGTCTTTAGGAAGACTGTGATGTTTTTCTACAGCTTAAAATCATTTCATTTCCAATTTAAACTTATTTGTAACCCCACTTGTTCTGTTCCTAAATTTTAGCTGAAATGTTCTTTTTCTTCTCTGGCATTTACTCCGTGATATATTTGTAGAGAGCAGTTATATCCTTGGTCAACTGTGCTTTGCCAGACTAACCAAGACAAGCTCTTTTGGCCTCCTTTTATAAAACAAGTTTTCCTTTCCTCTGATTGCCCAATAAACCCTGGCCTGCATGTGCCCCATTTTAAGTTACTACTTCCTAATCTCATGGGACCAGGGTTGCAGGCAGTATGTCTGAAGGTGTTACCAGCAGTATGGAGCTGGAAAAGAGATTGCCACGGTGGTAGTGTTACAAAGTGGTCTGTGCGGCTCTGCCGTGCTTCCTGGCAGCTCCATTGCGAAAACTTCCAGTTTCTATTGCAGCAGCCACGGAGGCCATCTAGCTAACCATCCACTTGATACAGGACCACGTGCTGATTCCACTCCATACAGACAATACCTTCAACCTTTTTTCATCCACAAGTTAAATTGGTATGTATCTACTTTCTGTGCAAGCTCATTGATTAAAATGCTCCATGTAACAAAGCTAGTCCTGAGATTGCTCCTTGAACTCATCTGGTGATGCCTATGGCAAAATTTGGGGATTCAGCACAATTATAGTATCATCTACATTTTTCAAATTCTTTGCCTCCTTATACCGGTCACTTTCCTTCTCCATCCTAAATAATAATTTCCCATGTTGAGTCACAGCCAATGTTTTGATGCTTTCCTGGAAGCCAAAGAGTGTAATGGGATCAAATTCTTATCTAGACACAGATCTAGTGTGGTGTGATCTACCCGTAGCAACGCTTTTCTCCTTCGCTAGCACAACATTTAGTGTTCACTCATTGCAAAGAACCATTCCAACTTCCCAGATGTATTTCTTCAGGACTGTCAGTTTACTACTTTAGTTTTCAAATTACTGTCTTTTCCTCTTGAATCAGTAAATTCTTTTGCTGTTTCTTTCTAGTGTTGCTGTTAACTTAGTTTGAAGTGCAGAACTGCGGTCATTACTTGCCAATATCTGCAACTGGTAGATAGACGAATCCTGGACCTTTGAATAAAGACTAATTTGGGGCATCTTTCTTACATCTGGCTGGCCAAGGATGTCTGTTCAAGTCTCTGTTATCGTTGATATAAAACAGCAAAGAATATTTTTTTAATAAATAATTGAGTCATGCACTTCCTCCCTATTGTTGATTGCTTTGTAAACCAGAACAAAAAAAAGTGTATGCATAATACCGAGGTGACACTGTTTAGCAATGAAGTTTGAAAGTGTTGCCTTTATTTAGATAAATTGACTCAGAAACATCCACGATCTTAAAAATGTTTATTATTTGTTTTCAGTAGAATTTAACTAACAAAAAGTTAACTAAACAATCACATGACTCATGTTTTTCCAGTGCTCTCAGGCTTAAGATACTGCAATAAAAAGCTATTTAAGAGAAGGAGGGGGAAACTTGGTACAAGTAGACATCTGCATGTTTGTCTGCTTGTATGCATATGGTCAACTATCACATGGTGCTTCAGCACATGAAACTGTGTGGTGTTGGTAAGTGGTCCTCTTCTGAAGAAGTCCCCTTCTGTTCTAGATACGCGTATGTCTCATTGCAGCCATGTGCAAGCTCCTTCTAACTAAATACATGAACTTCCACAATACCCTCTGAGCAACAGAAAATACTGTTATGCTGTGTCACAGATAGTGAGGTAAGATAAAGAAAACTAATCCTCCCCACCACTGCCACACCCCCAAGGTCCCACATGAAGGGTAGAGAGGGCAGAGTTGAACTCATGTCCCCCAAAGTCTGAACTCATGCCCTAACCTCTAGACCTCCCTCTTCTTTAAAATAACTGATCTCAGTAGAAAGTATGTTTTGCCATTGATTGCTGATTAATTAAATTAAAAAATTGTTGAAAGAATTGTGCTTTTACAAGTGATCCCCATATGGCTTTGATCTGGCTGCACCCAGAGCTAATTCTTTGTGACCGCATATCCAGAGAAAACTTATGTATCATTGCAGTAAGAAGCAGATGTTTGATGAAAACAGTGCTGCTGTTATAAAGTTAAAGTGTTTACCTTCTTAGAAGCAATAATTCAATGGAGACTTGCACTGGCAATGTGTAACAGCAATTTAAAAAATATGCAGAGCATTATATCACTGTTATTATTTCTTCAGGAAACTGCGTGGCTTGTTAAAGTCATTCTCAATGACATTGAGAGTGCAGACAGTGCAATTCTCAGACAACAAAAAAGAGAGAGGACAGGACTAAGCACTCATGGTTGGCTGAACAAGGAGTCCCGTTTTAGGCTTTGCACCAGGATCCACGCCAAAATTGTATACTGCTAGTAATTCCTTACAGCAGGCTGGCACCAGGCTCCTACTCAGTAAGTCTGGCAGTGCATCTGTTCTCTCACATAGTGGAATCCTTCAAGGATATGATAGCACTGTTAATGTTTTTAATTTTTATTTTTATGTTGCTGTTACAGTCAGCTTAGCTGGGGAAAAGGAATGAGAACTCCAATGAATTAAATGTGGAACAGTCAGAATAGAGATGTTGCACCTCCCTTAGATAAAACAGATAGGATATGGTCTATTTGTGTATCTCAAGGTATTAGTGTTACGTGGACTGATTCCTAACTTTACAATTCCAAAAACTTTCACAATATTTCCTAAGCAAAAAGTGTAAGACTAGATTTTAAGTGGCAATTAGATCATTTGGCTTGAGTGACTTACCAAAAAGTTTGAATTAATTTAGAAAGCCGCGGTCTACAATGACACAGAATTTTTACATAACAGTATCAACATGTGATTTTTCTGGCTTCTCTTGAATTCATTCCTTTTTGCCATATTTCCAGAAAAGAAACTTCCTTCTTTTCTTTGTCCTTATAGTGGGGTTGTGCTTGAGGCTTGTTTTGTTTTCAATGTGTAATAACAGTTTTTCCACCAAGTTTACACTCACGCTTGGTGGAAACTGGAGGAGACTTAGGTCATGTAAATACATCTTCTAGGTCTGCTTCAAAACATTGGCAGTTTTTAGGTGGCTGAGAACACAGGAAGATCCTTGGGGGAGACATGGCATGGGTCGTAAGATGGATGAGCAACCATTCACCGCAGAAAACTATGAAATGAGGCTAGTATTTAGAGAATTTTTTTCTTGTCATCCTGAGTCCTGCACCTGGCAAAGCTTAGTGGCCAGACTACAGTTAGTGGTGCTGCTTTCATGCTCAGTAACCTAAACATTACCAATGGGAAATAACAGTCCTAGAGGCTCCCTACTCAAATGTCCCAATCTAGTGCTAATTAATTAGATGTCAGAATGTCCACTTACTTGAATGGACTTTGAGTAAAATTCTTTGCCTTTTCACTGTACACAAAACCCTCCAAAATTCTGCCTGGCTGCTTAGAAATGGTCCTTGGATTGGACTAAACATTCACTTTAAAGCATGAAATCTAGCACTGCAAGTTTAGATACAGAAAGGCGGTTCAAATTCTCACAGACAGGAACAATAATTAAT
>NW_009623363.1:0-3247 GCF_000690535.1 Cariama cristata
AAGGGACTGCGAGGGCCCGGCTGGCAGCGGCGCCGGTTTTGCTCCCTGTCCATAAACCGGCCTACTTGGCCATGGCCTCGGACTCCGGAGACAGAAACTCAACGCTGAAGAGGTGCCTCAGCGTGCTGAGGGACGCGAGAAACGACAGCGAGCAGTTCGCAGCCCTGCTTCTGGTAAGGAACCGCTACGGGGCGGCGCCGTGGGCGCCATCGCATCAGGAACGGGCAGGGCGAAGGCGAAACCCGTCGCTGGAAACGAGAGGGTCCGAGCGGCGTTCGCAGCTGTGCTTGCTGGCGTTGGGAGCTTCGGGGCAGCGTGCTTCAATGCCTTGGTGTTCCCATTAGCAAAGAGGAGGGAGCTTGGCCTTGGCTTGGGTGTGCTGAGGGTTGGTCAGTGTTGCCACACGTGAAACACTCTGGTAAAGCTCGGGGTTAGCGCTTAGACCGAGTGCCTAGCTCAGTGGGTACTTCTCTGTACTAATGAAAGTTGTTTTGGCTTCTAATTGCCTGTTCAGTCCTGTCGATTTAGCAAAGCCTCATGCTATGCTGCGCACTCACTCGTGGTTTGCCTTACAGGTGACCAAAGCGGTCAGAGCTGGAGAAGTAGACGCCAAGACCCGTCGCCAGATCTTTGACGCAATTGGATTCACGTTTCCGAATCGCCTGCTCACCTCCAGGCAGCCCCCAGCAGGCTGCCCCGAGCACACTTTCCGGGCACTGGGCCTTACTCTCTTGGCATGTTTCTGCACCGATCCAGAATTAGCTGGTCACTCCCAGATCCTGAGCAAAATCCCAACCTTCAATGACATCCTGGTTTCCCCCTGCAATCCGGACAGCACGTCCATGATTGATGATGTATACCAGTGCCTGAGTGCTGTCATGGCCACTACCAGGGGCTCCAGAGAGCTGGTGACCAAAGGGACAGTGTCTGCCCTGTGCCAGGCCTACGTGAATTGCAGTTATGGCTCTGACCGTGCTTTGACGCTGCTCTTGGGGCTGTTGGCCATAGCAGAGACGAAGTGCTGGCAGAGAGACGCTCCACACCTCTTGACTGTGCTGAGCAAGCTCTCTGATGATTTTCTCAAGACTGAAGACATGACCAAATTTGAGTTGTGTGAGGTTCTGCCTCACTTCATCCCCCTCTCGCCACCCCTCACACAGGACTTGCAGGGCTCTGAGTGCCTGCATAGACTTTACAAAGGGCTGGCTAATATCTTGGGCAGTAAGCTCAGCCAGTCACAGCGCGACCCGGCTCTGAAGCTTGCTGCTTGCCTCGTACAGGCCTGTGGTTCAGAGTGGATCCCAGCAGAGACTGCTGGAAGCAAGTTCCTGGCCTTGCTGGTGAACTTGGCCTGTGTGGAGGTCCGCCTGACCCTAGAGGAGCCGGATCCCTTGGAGGTGGAGGGGAAGAAAGAAGTGGTAACAGCCTGCTATGTCCTTATTGAGATGGGGATCCAGGAGTGCCTGAGAGAAGAGAAACCGCTGCTAGAAGAGGTGCAGAAAATGCAGCTCATGAGGATCATGGAGGAGGCATTTGGAGCTGTAATATTCTACTTGAGACGGGTAACGCAGGGCTTTCAAGGAAAGAGCATGTTTTTGTGGGTTTCTCTGTAAGGCTTTGGGAGCTGTTCACTGGGATGCTTAATGAGTGCTGAGCAGCTCGTGGCCATAGCTGTGTAGAGCAAAATGTGCATCTTGGCCCACTGTGGTTTTCATGCCTGCGGTAGCTCGATAGGGCAGCAGCCCTAACGTGTCATTTTCTGTCTGCTTCCTTCTTTGTGTAGGTTAAACAGGAGGAGCTACAAGATCCTTTCATATTTGCTTCTGTTCGAATCCTTGGAGCCTGGATGGCAGAAGAGACTTCCTCCCTCAAGCAGGAAATCTGTGAGCTCTTGCCTTTCCTTGTTCATTATGCCAAGAAGCTTTTCAAAGAGGGCAGCCCGGCTGCGAGTCTTCCCCAGCCAGAGCTGGTCAGCTCTGAAGGCTCTGGCTTACCCCAGGATGCTCTGAGGTGCGTATTTTAAGTGCAGAATTTACGGATTTTAACACAAACCTGCTCAAATCTTTTTCTATTTTCCCTTCTCCCTGCGGTGCTAATTCTGTGGCTCTTTTTTCCCCCCAGTTAGGTGTATATGCAAGGCTTCAACCCATTCTACCTCATGTTCCAAATTTATTTCCCCTTCCAGATTTCTGCTACCTGGCTTTTGCCATTTAACAGCCGAGGACAAGCCCCGGGACATCCTCATCTCGGAAGGGGCACCCGCACTGCTGTGTGAGTACTTCCTCCATCAGTGGGAGATGCTGACCTCCAAGCCTGGGTCCCCAGCTCCAGTGACAAGCGCTGAAATGAGTCTACAGACCACGTGTGGGATTTTCCTTAACCTGGTCGTGACTGCACCGGACCTCATCAGGTAACAGAGCCGCAGGAGCTTGCTTTAAGGTTGTCAGTGGGAAGAAAGAGGGTGCGTTGTGAAATGAGCTTGCAAGATCTTTTAAGGCACTATGCTGAAAAAGGGATGTCCCTTTTTCAACGCCAATTACATTAGTTTTTTGGTGCTTCATTTAACCTTGACATTTTCAAGTGCTTCTGTCTCTGCTCAGGAAACGTGTCTCGGGGTTTGCTTTCTCTCTAGGCGAGACAAAAGCTTTTCCTCCTTGATGGACATGTTGCTGAAGTCTCTTCCACTTCTACTGCCCCAGAAAGATCACCTGGTTCTAGCAGCAAACATTGCCACTCTGGGCATGATGATGGCCAGGATCCTTGCAAGTTCAGCAGAGTTCCCGTTGCCGAAGCTGCATGTGGCTCTGCGTGGGCAGAGACCAGGGTCTGAGTGGCTGGGCTGGAGAAAGCAAATACAAGGGAAACAGGTCCAGTTTCTGTCATTGGAAAAGTGACAAAAGCAAAAACCTGGAGGAGCAAGGAATATGCAGAAAATTCAGCAGGCTGACGCACTGGGATTAAGAGATTTCTGGGGCCGGAGGGTGGTATTCTGCTCTCCCTGAAAGCCCTGCTGCAGACAGACCCGCTGAAGGGTCCCTCCTTTGGCCGAGTGAGCTCTGTATCGAGTCATTGATTTCCTTTTTCTTCCAGTTCTTCAAGGGACGCAGTCTGCCAAGGACTTTTTCAGGGCTGCCATTCACTTCCTATCAAAGGCCCACACCGCCCAAGCAGACCCTGGTAGCGACGGCTTGGCCGCGGCCGTGTCGCCTGCCTTCACGAGCGCCTGGGCTGACATGCGTGCGCTCTG